>NW_010264965.1:927-17379 GCF_000690775.1 Eurypyga helias | reverse complement strand
GTGCTGGCGGGCAGCAGGCTCCATACGGGTCAGCAGTGGGCCCTGGCAGCCAAGGGGGCAACCCCCACCCTGGGGTCCATCCCACCCAGCGTGACCAGCCGGTCAGCAGGGGTGGTTATCCCGCTGGATTCAGCGTTGGTGCAGCCTCACCTCCAGTGCCGTCTGCCCTTCTGGGCCCCACCATTTAGGAAGGATGTAGAAGGATTGTATTGTATTGTATTGTATTGTATTGTATTGTGTTGTATTGTTCTGTGCTATGTTATGCTGTTTGTTGATTTCACTGTCAGAAAGTTCAGCATTTATATGGGACTGAGACTTTTGTTTTCCTTACATTTTATCAGATGTTTTTACAGTGGAGAACTGTAAGAGTCTGTAAAAACCAGATGTAAATTGCTGTAGTAATTAACCTCTAAATTGTAATACAACATTTGTAAAATCCTAGGTTCAAGCAAACTTGTTAATCAAACCATCATTTCTGAATGAAGTCCATACATGCAATCTTACTATTTTTTTTTCTAGAAAACTGAAAAATAATTATAACATAAAACTGCTTTCTTATTGGGCAGTTTCCCAACATCCTTCCCCTTCTCTGGCCCCCTCCCTACTTCTCCCAGTAAATCAGGAGAGGAGAGTGCCAAACAATTTTGTGCAAAGCAAACGCAAATCATCTGGCAGAGAACTAACAAGCCTCAAAGTACTTCCCAGTGTTCGAATGAAGATCCAGGAGGTTACAGTGGAATCACTAAATGGTTTCAATGATGCATAGAAAACTCACTGATAGGAGCATTTTTGCGAAATTACCTTAAGCCCTCTGGAACTGATTCACTTCATGCCTGCATAATATGACCTCTGTACTGCTCAGACATTTGGAAAAACACAACACAAGGGGCTCTAAAAACTTTTCACCTTGACATCAGTTACAAGGGTAGATACTCTACACGATTTCACGTTTGAAATCTCACATGAATTTCAGCTAGACTTTAGATTAAAATGAATCTGTATCCTTGGAGCAGAGAATTTCTTTGAGGAGTTACAAAGCATCATTTGGAAGGTTAAGAGTATCAAATTACCACCTGAGGGATTCCTCTGTCAGGTCAGAAACCCAGCACCAAGACCCATCAGTCTTGCCCCTGTGAAACTTTTAATTCTTTTTTCCTACTCATTAGCCTCAGAGAATAAATGATCCAATAGCATAAAACAACTTGTCACATTATAAGGAGTCCTTCAAATTAAATGTATTGAATTGAATCAATGTGCCACAGTCAAAAGAAGTGCTCAGACCATATTCTGACTCATTTCAGGCAAGAAACCATTTCCTGGGAGGGTTGTGCCTTGTGCCATCTTCATCCAACTTGCCATCTTAAATAAATCAGAAAAGTTTTGAAGATGTTTGGGAGCATTGTGGTAGGCAGGACCATGGTATAACAATACATTGTACGAGCACACTGAAGTCTGCAGATGAGCACATATAGAGTAAAATTTCACAGATGAAATTAATATAAGACTTAAAACCATAAAACACAGATTTAAACCTAGCAGTATTGGCAGCGGTGAATATGACCATATAAATGTATTTTAATATCTTAAGCATCCTTTTATAATTTCCACCATTTAAAATTTTTTAATATTTCAAAATATCTTAGTTATACATAATTCCTCTCAGTGCTAACTGGAAGACTTAACCACAGAATAGAATTTTGGTTCTGCCAGAATAAGTTCTCACATGTAAACATAAGTTGAATTAATAAATTTTAGTAATAACTATGTAGCAATAAATCTACGTTTTAGAAATGTTACCTGTTACCAACATCCATACAGCAGATATGATTAAAATGGGTCATAAAAACCTTAGTCAGCACTACCCTGCAAACTCCAATTTACCCTATAAAACTCCAAGACCTCACTCACAGAACCTGCTAAGGATGATGAAGCATAAGCCTTAGATTTCCACATTGTCCTGCTGAAGCTATTTTAGAGGTGACAGTCTAGGTATGGGTTACAGCCACACTATAAGCAATGCGATACGAAAGAAAGTCCTTCCAAAGAAAAGATTTTAGGTTGCCCCCTAAAAGTTTCAGATGCAGAAAGTTACTGTGTGAGTAGAAAAAAGGTCGTTAACTGACTACAAGAAACTAGACAAACCAGGTTATACACTAGAAGCAAATAATTGCCTTTTCAGGCATCCGAATGCCTTACAACAATAGTTTGTATTTAAGAATTATTTAGAAGATATAGCATTTTCATGCAGTGTATTGCATATGAACTAAACTTGCCTAAGGAAGGTCCAAAATAATAGCAATGCACATAAGAAACTGAACAGATGATTGCACTTTGTGCAAATATGATTGCACATAGGTGTCTGGAAGCTCATCACAAACAGTATGGAAAAAACTGTTGATCAGTATTGAAATCAATTCAGTGACTTGCTGTACTTCCTGGGTTTTGCTGACAGAGCTCCATGTCCTGCAGCTATTTCTTTGTTTCTGGACATTTAAAAAAAAATAATTAAAAAATAAGAGCCCTGCAGTATATTACTGAAGCATGCATCACTCCTCATCAGGTTATGTCAGGTTTCATCATCCCATATCATTTGATGTATATTAGTCCAATACCATGCGTGGATGACACTCCATTATTAATTTAAGAATCTACTATATAACATTTCCAGCATGAATAAAATGATGGCAGTTACCAAAATAGTATATTCAGCAGAAGCCCTTTTTGAAATTAAGAAGTAATGGTTCAGCTCATCCATAGTTTAAAATGGAAAGATTTCATGGATGGGATCCAGCTATAATAATTCTATGATTAGAAGACCAAAGAAACAAACATTTATAAGGGAATCCAGACAAAACCAGGGAACATCCAAAATAACCATTCGTAAACAGAGAAGATGTCTGCTCACAATTAAAAATACCAGTTCATGAAGAATGTACAGATTTTCATTTTATTATAGACATTAACACTGGAAGAAAAACAAAACAAATATTCTAAGAAAAAATAACTCAGGTTTAAATGAAGCAACCAGCTGGTAAGGAACAACTACATTCTGTGTACCACAGTATGAAAGTTCTTCCTACTTACTCCATCAAAAATTAAGAAATAATTATCAAGACAATAATGAAAAGTTTATGGAATATTTTACCTTCAAAATATTCAAAACACTTCTGAATTGTAAGCCAGATTCTCTGTAGCATTACACCTCCTTTACAGCACCTTGGTTGACAGAATTGGCCACAAAATCAACCTCTAGAAATACCCTGAAATAGAAGAAATATCTGCAATGGTATTGAAGAAGTTTAAGGACTCCTTAACATCTTGCTTCATAGGACATAGCTTGAGAAGGGAGGAGTACGTGGAACATCGCTGCAATAGACAGCCCAGGATTGTAATCTGCAAAATTACCTTCTCTTACTTCTGCAAGTGACTGAAAATATTTTGCTATTGCATTTACGAACCCAAAAATCTTTACCCCACAGTTGTAGATTAAAACTATATGGAGATTCAGGTGGCTGGAGTGGAAATCAGGAATAAAAAAAGACAAAAAAGTAAATTAAAAAATATCTTATCAAGAATGCCTTATTATATGATCAGAAGAAATGAGATCCCTGCCCATATGTGGGAAGAGCACAGCGTAGTTTATGAAGGGACATTAAAAGGTACTGCTCTAACACTTTTTCTTCCCTAGAGCTACAGGCAGACCGTTGTCACACGTCTTTCCTCCTGGCCAGAGTGCAGTGCAGCCAAAGTGAAGCCAAAATTCAAATATTTTTTCTCACTAAATCCCACTCCAAAATCTTCCTTTTACAGCCACTTGGGCAAGCTTGAGGGCTTCTTTGGAATCAGAACAAGGTGACAGGGCCACAGAGGTAGAAGACAACATCCACAGGGAAAATACTTACACTATGCTATTCAGCATGATTTTACAATTTTGCTCTGCTCACTGAAAAGAGGTTTCTAAAATCAGGCATGCAGGAAAGCTCTGTTTTCAAACTTCCATGCATTGTATGTATGGAGGTGTTCAGAACAATTCCACCCATTTGCAGTTTAAGCCTGGTAAAGAAGCAATAGGTAGATAATTATCACAATGCACTGGATGAGTTGGAAGCCTAAGAAGTCAGAACAGTAGCAGAAAGATTTATAAGTGAAATTAACAAGACAGGTTGATAACACTGTTCTTTTATAGAAGCGTTAAGATTTTATTATTATAAATCTAATGCACATATATGATGCTTTAAAAACCTCAAAACATTCAGGATGCTTCACTTTACTTGTGCTTGAATATTACAGTGTTGTTCACCATGATGACAGCAGCTTGATTTTGGCAATAAATCAACATGATTCCAATAAGGCAGTTTAAGCTTGTTAGCTGAGTGAATATCAAATTCACTCAACTTGGTGTTTTGGCCTCCTCTGTGAAGTTAGAGCGGTTTTACATCAGAGAATACTTGTTGCTTGTAGAGATGGTTCACATCATGGACATCTGTTGGGCAGCTCGAGGATTCAGCATGCCAGTTGGCTCAAAGCATTGTAGTGGCACTAATGCACTCAGTTCCTGTATGAAGTCCTTTGGAGGCTGTACACAGCAGCAGTAATTTCATTTCCTCTATTTAAGGTGTGTGATTGTGTTACTGCAAAATAAAACAATAGTATCGGGCAGATTAGCATAATAGTGACTGCAAAAAACCCATTTACAAATGTCAGCTTTTCAGTATTCCTCAGAGACCTCATTGCTGCAGAATCTTGGTGTTAGAGTGTTAGAAAGTTGTAAACTGGTAGAACTGTTGTTTTCCTGAGAGCCATGTCATGAAATGTAAGACACAATTGTTTTTCCCCCCCTTAAAATATTACAGCCCCAAGGAAATCTTTAGGAATGACTGGATTCAGGTCATATGACCCATCCCATGGAAACAGAGGACTCTGATACATAAATCAACATCTATTTTTTGCTTCATTGTAATTCCTCAAGCCAGAATTTATATTACTTTTTTTCAATAGTGGGTCATATGCCTTGAATTGATCTACTTGGACCAGGTCCATATTAAATCAATTTTGGGTTACTTAGTGAGCACACTGAGCAAACTGCCACTTCTACTTCAGATGTTACAAAACTGATCCCAGGAAAATACAAGCAATTTGGATGGTTTCTGACCATAAGGTTGTGCTATGTTGCATGGAACAAAATTCAGAAGGAGGCAATGTGGAGCTAAGGATTGGAAAGTGTAAGTAATCACCAGATCAAGGCTGGTACCGACTGGCAGCAATGTTAAACATACGACACACTCAATTGTGTGGCAACTTTAATTCTGTATTTCTGACACAGATTATAACCTTTGTAACTGGAGTGAAGGGGCTAGACTGATAAGATTAGAAAAAAAAAATTACCAAACCCCAAAACCTCATAGAACTCTTGTTTACTTTTAACTACTCATGTTAATATGACAAGCGTACTAAAAGTAGAATTGATCTTCCACTATAAAAAAAACATTTTATTTTCAGTTTTTCTTGCTTAGCAAACAGAAACTCAACCTGGACTGAGTTTCAGTCATGTAGTATTCCTAGAGTGCATCAGAAATTCCTAGCTTTTCTCAAATAGGTAATTATTTAAAGGACAAGAACTGCAGAAAAAGGGGCAAAAATAACTTTCAGTGTAAGGAACACTAAGATGATACTATTACTGTGAAGAAAAAAGTGTATATGATTCTTTGACAGCAAGTTAAAAAAGGTATATTATTCCATTTTTTGTCTTATCAGAAAGGTGATATCTTTTAATCTGCAAAGACACATTTTAGAGAGAGTCCACTGAACTGTAAAAAATATAGATTAATCATCATTGACATGACAGAGGCAGCCAGAAAATTCCTAGCCATTTTTAATAGTTTGAACTTTCACAAACAAACATCTTCACAAAGAAGCAAGGAAACAAGATAAAGGATATATCTTTAAATAAAAATTCTTATCAGTCTATATAGCTTTGATTTGTATCGTGTCATAGAACCATGTCATAATATGATAATTCCTGCATCCTTTAAGCACTTGTCTGGTGGACACTCACAATGCAGGGAAAAGCACTTTTCCCACAGAGAAGGTGGTCAATCTTTGTTCATTCTTACTATAATTTTTCCATGTTTTGAAATACTATGGCACAATGCACATCTCACAGTACAGATCTTGGTGTTCACCCTTCATTGGCTGCTTTCCCTTACTGTTTGAATTTTCACTGCTGCCTTTCTAATGGGAGAATTAATCTCAATATATAGCAATAAGTTATTTGAACATGACCAAATGACGAAGTAAAACACATGTAGAGCTACTGTTGCACATCTACTTTCATATCAACTAATATAGCTGGCACATGGTCATTTTTTTTTCCTTCGACAGACAATTAGTTCAAAGACATTGCAAGTTAATAGAAAGGCACTCAAAGGCTTTAGCATTCACCATCTTTATATGCACTGAGTGGGGTGATGTCAGTATAAAATCTGTTCATTGATCAGCAAGACTTGGTTTTGCATCTGATTTTTGTGTGGAAATATGCCTGTTAAGGAACAGAGAGAAAGCATGATTTAAAAGCAAAGGAGATGCTGTACTGAAGAGAGGTATTGCCAGAAGACATCCCTGTTTAACACCACTGTGTTTTTCAAGTCTATCACAAAGACCACTATCACATTGAACTTGCATTACTTTGTGAGAAGATCCAGTGAAAGAAGAGGATTCAAGAGGAAAAAACTCTTTCAGTGCCTGGAAAATTTCTGATTGTCTAGGCTGAAGTTTTTATGACAACTGTGAAAACCAAGTGAAGAGCCTTCTTTATTTCAACACTTTTCTTACAGCTTTCTTAAAGCAATGACTATGTTAATAGCTGATCTACCAGCATTGACTCTCTGGATACATACATTCTGACAGAGCTTGCAATCTCTTGAGGGTAATTTATATCGAAGGCTTGCCAAAAACCCTTATGACTATCTTCTTTGTATTTACATCATGATGAGTTAGCATTCTTCATATCTTTGCTCCCTCTAGCAGTCAAGCAATACACCATACAGATGTTTAAGCACCACCTGTCTTTCTAGGTTCAGTATTCATTATTTACTGCAGGCTTCAGAAGTACAACACAATGTAGGCATAATTACAGAAAAATATCTATTAAATGTCAAACTTTTTTGACAGATACAATAAAAAAATAAGATAAAGGTGTTAAGTTGTGAAGGAGAGAAGAAAGAATCTTTACCAGAATTATGGAATTTGTTGAAACAGTGGAAATAGTAGGGCCAACATTCATACTTGCCATCTTCTTTCTCCTTATATCTTTTTTACCTTTTTTTCCCTTGATCACCTGCACCAATTTGTGTATCCATGTGAAATCCCACTATATATCTTGAAATGCTCTTGAAACACACATTTGTCTAGGGGTAAACACAAAAGGAGCATAATCCTGAGATTACAAGACAAAAACAGATGTAAAGAGATCTAGTTTTTTTTATTTTTCCCCTGTGAATGCTGTTCTTTATCTCACTGAGGTACTGTGAAGGCTAAAATTGATCACCTGAAATCTCTGAATGCCAAATACAACATTATAGAATCATAGAATCATAGAATGGTTAGGGTTGGAAGGGACCTTAAAGATCATCTAGTTCCAACCCCCCTGCCATGGGCAGGGACACCTTGCACTAGACCAGGTTGCTCAAAGCCACATCCAGCCTGGCCTTGAACACTTCCAGGGATGGGGCATCCACAGCTTCTCTGGGCAACCTGTTCCAGTGCCTCACCACCCTCTCTGTGAAGAATTTCTTCCTGACATCTAATCTAAACCTCCCTGATTTCAATTTGTACCCGTTACCCCTTGTCCTATCACTACAGGCTCTTGTAAAAAGTCCTCTCCCAGTGCCCTTGTAGGCCCCCTTCAGATACTGGAAAGCTGCAATGAGGTCTCCTGGGAGCCTCCTCTTCTCCAGGCTGAACAAGCCCAGTTCTCGCAGCCTTTTGTCATAGGAGAGGTGCTCCAGCCCTCTGATCATCTTCGTGGCCTCCTCTGGACTCGCTCCAATTAGTTTGATTTTTCATTATTATGATGACAGCATTCCTTAAATGTCAGTAAGTTCCTTCATTTAATTTTGCTTCTGCCCTTTGATCTGTTACATGCAGCCCGGATGCAGGAAGACAAATCACCTTCAATATGACATCATGTCCTCCCACCCCACCCTTGATGACAGCAGGACTTTACCCTCATTTGATTATTTGACTCTCTAAGTGTTTACCAAGATTGAACGTTGTTGCTGCAATCTGCTCTGAGTGGGGTTTCTAAGGGCATCAGAACTGCATAGCACAGACAACGATACGGTGTTTAAAAACTTTCACTCGCAGAGGTAGTATTGCCTACAGGATGCCTATGCTACACCTGTCAGTGTTGCTTCCAGGGCTGCCCCCACCCTTGCAGTGGATTGCTATGCAATGGAGGTTGTTAGTGGTGCAGATTTCTTTCATTTTGGAAAACTACTACTTTGCTTCTGTGCATTGTGGTTAAGTGCTGAAGTTTAACTCTTCCTCTCTGACCCTAGCTTTGACAAGAAAAAATGAAAGTAGCCAAAGCTCTAGCAAGGATATTGCTTTTTAACTCTAGTATGTTGTTAGAAAGGGGGTGCAAACAATGAAGAAAGATCTTTGGCAGTCCCATCTTCCCACTAGATCCACAAAGCACTTAATGACAATAGCACAAGGGAAGATAGTGTCTTGGGACAGGAGACAGAGAAGCCCTTCTTGTCAAGGAATATAAAGAAGGAACCATTACTACTCAGATTCCTTCAGCAACCAAGATGACAGACACAATCATTTCTGCCCTACATAATCCTTCCTCCCATTTTCAAATCTGAAGAGTAAAGAACTCCTTTTTTTTTTTCAGAAACAAGACTTACAGAATAATCAGTTCTCTGCACTGACACATCCTCTTCACTGTCACAAGGAGGAAAACCCTTACGGGACTACCCATGCATGTTGCCATATTTTGTTTTGTACCAAAAGGTGTAGAGGACTAATTCTTTGCAGTGCAGGATTCAACAGAGTTTTTTTTCCTGAACCTGAGATTTTCATTAGTTGGAGCACAAGTCACAATCCACTGAAGTCAGCAGTAAATCTCGCATATGAAGGACCCTGTTAACAACTTCTAAAGTGACTCCAATTTTCCCTTGTCTGTTTACTGTTTCCTCACTTTTGCTACACTTAAACCTTTTTTCTCTTATTATAGACATCAACTATGCATTCTGTACTAGGTGGTTTGAATATTTCTACCATTCTGAACAGACATTTATCAGCAGATAAATTCTGATATATTTTATTTACAATTCTCATTTCAAGAGGTATCAGTAATGCAAAATTTAGTATTTTCTTGTTCTAACTCTTTTACTTTATGCACACTAGTTCTTGGATAAAAGAATTCAGAGATCAATACTCTCAATAACATCAGTTCATTCCAATCCATACAACTCCTACTACTTGCCTAATTATGCAGCTCAGGCAACCACAGTATTTGAGCTACACTTCATACCTGATGCTATATAAGAACTGTCAATGACACTATTACAAAGGCAGAGCAGGTCTAGATATTTCATTCAGAACACCTCCAAACCCCCTCGCACCAGTCCTGCCACTGTTAATCCTGTTAATCTAGTCAGGTGCTGGTCTCTGATTTCCCAAAAGAAAATCTGTCACATATCCCACTGTAGAATGCTTACTGACATTTAACATTGTGGAATTAACATTTACTGAATCCCAAAAAGCAAATAACCCTTCTACAGTTTGGGAAGAGGAATATATAATAGAAGTTGTCTCTCTTTTTGCTCAACAGATAAAATCAAAAGCCCAACATGTCCACATCCAGGTAGCCTTGCCCAAACCAACATGGAGCTAGAACAGTCAATATAGAACCAGGTACAAACTTTGTTTCCCAGCTCTGTTTTGCATTTAGCAAACAAGTTTAGTTGTTGTTTTGGTTGGTTGTGGGTACTTTTGTGGTTTTGTTTGTTTGTTTGTTTGTTTTGTGTGTGGGTTTTTTTGATTGTTGTTGTTCTATAGCTGTCTGTTGGCCATAGTGAGCAAAACTGAAAAATATATTTTCATATACACTTAGTACTGAATATGAAAACATTAGCTGTTTAAAAAGTTTTGTACCTTTCCACTTTACCACAGCTGCCTTTTTAAGTTATCCCAGTCATCCTGTATTACCACCATTTTCTTCTGTCATGAATTTGATTTCTGACCACAGAACCCTGATTTCTTCTCATGTGTATTCTTAACAGCTAAGCCCAAACACTTTGACTTAGTTTTCTGGTGACCATCCTTCACCTTTGACAAATCAGGAATATTTTAATCACTTTGTTCTTGGTAGAATTTAAATTAGCTGCAGAGGCAGAGGGCCAGTCTATTAAAGCAACACATTAATCCACTACACTGCATTCAGGCAGCAATTTCTCTTTCTAAAAATATGGCTGTACATTCAGAATCTGGAGTGTTTTAGATTGTTTATTTTGGAAGAAACTTTTGACTTGACCTTGAACTTCAATACTGGGCCAAGATGTCAGTGTTACAGAGGTAGGTTTTACTGTAGCTTGCCTTAATGGGGTGAGCAACTCTTGTTAGGGATCAGAAGTTGCCAATATACTTTGGTAATACTGCATATGGTATAGAGGCTAAATGCTTGTCTACTGTACTATTAATTGGCATCATAATATTTAGCTGTACCTAATTATTATGTTGTTTCTCTTTAAACATGCTTTTAAAAGTGTGCATCTCACTTCAAGAAGTATCTCCTTATATTTAATTCCACATTAGAGGATTAAGTATAGTTCATAATAGAATGTCATTTTAAGCAAATGTGGTGGTTTCAGTTTAACGAGTTCCTTTCCTTCCCAGTGCTGCCGGCTGGCCCAGGCTGGCCAAGGGAGTGTTTCATTCCCTGGTACCTCACGCTCAGGGCACACGAGCAGTTCTGAGGTGAGAAGGGGCCTGAATTGGGGGGTTACTAAGACTTTGGCTAGCTTCTTAGCTTGGCCATTAGCTCCTTGGTTGGCTCTTGGCACGCTTGCTAGCAGCAGGGTAGGTTCATTTGTTAGTGGGCTGGGGGGTCGGATGGCTTTTGTCCTGGTTGGGTTGTTACCCTGGGTCTCTAGATCTGGGGGCTCTTGGGCTCGCTGGTCTGTGTCGTGGCTGAGTGTCAGTTGGCGAGTGGTGAGCAATTGTATCATATGTTCTATTTTCTATTATTTTAATCACTTAGTAGTAGTAGTATTGTTAGTAGAATCACCATAATTTTAGTTCATATTCTATTAATAAATAGTTCTTATCTCAACTTTATGAGCTTCCTTGTCTATTCCTCTATTTCTACTCCTGCACTGGGGAATGGGGGTGGTGAGCTAGCATCTGTGTTACTTAATTGCAAGATAAGGTTAAACCACGACAGCAAACTAGTACTTGCTGCAAATAGCAGTAGAATTCAGTAAATGGTAAATTTTAGTAATTAGATCCTTTTAACATCAAGATAAACCAGAATCTTTTAGTGATTTCAGTAACACCAAGGTCCATTCTAAGCCATGAATGTGCTAATGACCTTGTAAACTCACAGTTCAGAGGTGACACTTCTTTGTTAAAAAAACCCTTATTTTTACATTTTGTGTGGATTACACAGGAATAAGGAAGACTAAAGTTTGGTTTAACATGAACAACACCACATCTTTTCCATGGCTACAATTAACAGGAGTGGTTAGCATGTACATACCATTCCAAAAATCATCCCACAAGTCAAACTCAAGTTCAACCCTGTCTACTTCTAGGAGGATGACTTGAGAATCCTAGACTTAGAAACATTAGACTAAGAAGAATACCCTGTGCTGTCAGTTCCACTCTCCTGCTACTGTAGGCACCATATCAAACTAGTATTTTCATTAGGTCATGCTCAATCTCAAAAGCCATAGTTTTAGAATGGAGTTTAGCTTCCATTACTCTGATTTGAAAGCCATCCTTAAAATCACTTCAGTAATATTTTAGGACTCCTTTCGGTTTTGCAATTTACTTGTTTTCAAAGGTAGTTCCACCTTCTAGTTCTTAAATAAACTGAGTTCTAGCTTAATTAAGAGCTCTTCCTTCTTGCTACTCCATACCTAAATTTACACAGTCCCGCTCAATCTTCTCTTCACTAAATGAGCCAAGTTCTTTTAGTCTTTCATTATAAACCCTCCTACTTTCTGGTCTTTTCCATGACTGCATTTATTATATTTTCAGTCACTCTGTCTTGAACTTGCCTGCCAAGAATTGTTCACAGATTGCACGTAACTAGTGTCTTCAGCTAAGCTTTTTTCTGAAGCTTAGCTGAAAATACTTTTCTTGTGTATACCTGAAGCTTGTAACCCTATTACATAGAAACATTACAGGCATATCATCCTTCTTACTATTTCCACGTCGTGAGCTTTAGTGCATACCAGATATTTTTATAAGTACACGACTCCACATTTTCCATTATTTAATCTCACCCCATTTTTATTACTCAGTTTTTACCTTCCCTGTCAAAATATCCCAGCCATGGCTGACATAACATTTCTGCAGATATGCAAACTTTATTCTTCTTGAATTTTAATTTGTGGTGGTGAAGTCTAAGGAACCCATTAGAGAAATCACCGTAATTTTGGAAGTTATTGCAAAGTAGGGATTTCTTATATGTCTTCCATAGTTAAGGTTATTTTATCATGCATAAAATATCTGTGATTCTGCTCTTAGAAATTTGTCACTTGAATGTATTACAGTCTCACATTATGCTGTATATTTCCAAATCAGGATAGCTGGCAAAGAAAGGTGTTTGTGTGAAACTGTTAGGATTACCCAGGACAGAAGACATAGTGGTATGGTAACACAAAGTCAGTTAAACCTTTGACAGGGGCAGACTGGGTCTGTAACTCACAATTGAGTACTCCAACAGGAGGGAAGTGTTTTCATAGTAATAGATCAGGTTTTGTTTCAACAGAAATTATAATAGGTAGATTTTTAGACTACAGAAGTTAGTAGAAAGATAGAAAAGTATTTAAAAATATCTCCCTACTAACACTATGTCTTTCCAAGGCACCTCCTTTTTCCAGGTTTGTTCTCAATCCCTGCTCACTGACTGTAAATTTTAACTCAGGTTACAGCCAATGTTACACAGTTTCTCCAGGTCCCCAGGAAATCTCTCTTTCATCATTAGAGAAGATTCACACTGGGTTATATCCAAAGTCCATCCTATCTTTGACACTCACCTAAAGCAGACAGGCTTAGAAAAAACTACAAGAATAGAGGAAGCATGTGGTGATATTTACCCTACATATACCCCCAAACTCCAATCTCATGTAATACTGGGACTTCCAGAAATAGCATCTATATATTCAGCAACTCTCAATGGATTATTCTGCTATGAACTTGAACTCTTGAACCTTATTGTAAACTGGCAGCATTTACAGCTTCCCGTAACAAAGGAGTTCTTCAGGTTAACCAAAAGTGTGAAGATCTGTGTCTTTGGGTTGGTGTTTTTTTTTTTTTTCCTGTAAATTGCAAGCTCTATTTAATCTCTTCTATGAAGATAGAATATTGGAAGAGACAGTGGGCAATTGATCTATGTTCTGATCTTCCTCTGTTGCCTCTTTTGAAGTTGACAGCCCTAGCATACTTTGTTGTTCCTTGTAAAGAATTATTCTAAACCTCTGCTGACTCTTGTTATATTTTGCTGATTTTTTTCTTTTTCCCAAATTCTATTACACAGTTTCTAAGGGCGTGTAACACACAAGATGGAGTATGCCAAAGATTTTCACTGTAACTTCATTCTGTTATAGTCTCTATTTTTCTCAAGTAATTTCTGACATTTTTTGGTTTTTACCTGCTGCTAAACATTAAGCTGAATTTATAATAGTTCCATGAAAATATGAAGGTCTCACCTGAGTGTTGTTTGCTTGGGTAATGTTATATATGAAACTCAGGTTGGTTTTATCAGCATGCATCACTTCACAATTACCTATGCTAAATTTCATCTATTTTATTGCCTTCTAAAACCCATATGTAGTTCTTCTGAGTTGGTCCTCATATCATTACCAAACTGTCAGTTTGTCATTCATTCCCTAGATCGCTTGTGACTGAGCTAGACAGAACAGAAACGTGAGAGATATTTAGTCACACCCTTTGAACTTTTTTTGCATTCAAAGACCTCCTCTTTATCCCAGAGCTGCTTACAGGCCTTAAGAGTCTTCATTGACTAAGTTAGGAAACTCTTTCATATACCCAAGCTGACTGCATTCAGCAGATATCCTTTCTTCACTTCTTAACTGGGCTCTTAAAGACAAGCAATCACACCAACCAAAACCCTTCTGTAGATTCACATGACAAAATTTCTTCTTACAAAGCCATGACAACTCTTCCCCTACATGTCCAACCTCATGTACACCAGTTTTATACTTCACCCAATGTGGATTTTAGGTGATCTACAGCTCAGCTTGTCTGTACTTCCTTTGATCTATCCCACGACCCTTTTTTAAACTGCCAATACCTCAACCAAGTAATTGAACACAAGACTGCACACCTCAATCATCATTCACTGCTCTCCCCTCCACCCCCCTCCCACTTCTTTGAGTGCCTTTAGATTTCTTGAGCAAATAACATATTATCCAGTGAAAATTGTTACCATTTACCTTGGCCATATACTGCTCCAGATCAGTCAGGATGCATTAGGTTGTCCAAGCAACATCCATGTTTCTGTGCCAGCTGGCACCACCTTGCCCTCTAGAAGCTTCTCTTCCATCCAGGCATGCTCAGGTACTCAGTGGGAATGAGCAATCACCTCCTCAGCCAGAGACATCCGCCTGCTCTAATCATGCTCAACTTGGCCTTATACATCGTTTACATAAAATAAATCATAAGCAAAAGGTTTTCTGCTCAATTACAGAAAGGGTTTGGTGTTCTTAATCATTCAAGACAGCTGTTTGGGAAGGAATACAACAGAACAAGGAAGTCACGTGAAGCTCACCCACTTTTTTAATGTCTGTCTAACAGTATGAGCAGAGAGGATCAAGAACGGTATCCACCTCATTTTAACATGAGGCATTGCTATTTTTGGGGTTTTAGGTTGTCTTGCCCATTCTTCACGTACTGCTCCAAAGAGTGACAACCTCCCACTGGCTTTGTGTCTTATCTTCCAGGTCTTTGGAAATACTTCCAGGTATCCAAATGGCATTAGGTGTGTATGTGTACATGGCTGAATCACATCCTAAGTACAAACATCTTGACCAGCAAGGTGCTTATGTATTACACATGTACTAATTCCCTGACCAAGCGCAGAAATATGTCAGATGAAAGTACCATACGGTGAGTGAGAAATGGATTCACTAATGGTTCAATATCAAAATGACATAGGTATTACATGTGGATGTCTGCTTTTGCTGTTGTCCAAAACTACCATTACTGGTTACGACAATGAAACAGAAATATGCTTAGTAAATTTACAGATGATACCTATCCCTCACCTTAGTGAAGGGATTAAACTTTTGCTTGAGGACAGACTAGAGTTCAGAATGATACCTTAAGAGAATAACTCCAATCTGAAGATGAAAGTAAGAAAAAAAAAAAAAAAACAAAAACCACCAACAACAAAAAGACCAAAAAAAAACCCAAACCACCAAAAAGCCCCACCCTTTATTCCATAGGGAAAAGTGAAATCCAGCAGAAATATTTTATTGCACAAATACAGAATATAGAATTCTTTAGGCAGCTACTCCAAGGCAAACAACCTGAGGATGCAGTGGGTGGTATGCTCATTACTGTAACAATGTCCTCCTGCTGCGGGAGATAGAAGTTTCATGCTGGGGTGCAGAAGAAAGGGCAGAGATACCAAGGTATTTTTTTGCTCTGCTGTAAATGCTAGGCCTTAGCTAAAATACCACACGTTGTTTAGAGTGCCACACTCCAGAAAGATTGTGGCCTAGCTGAAGAGGGTCCAGGGGGAACAAGAGGCAGAATATTAGGTCTAGAAAATTTGCTCACAGAGTAAGATGGAGTGAATTACGGTTGTTTAGCCTAGAAGGGAAGACAACTACAAAAGTGGTTGTAACAATCTTCAGATTCATAAGGGGCCATTGAAAACAGGAAAAGGATCATTTCTTCTACTTCTCCATGTCAGTTCTGCAGAATGCAAACATAATAAGTTTAAATCACAACAAGACAGATTCACATTAGACATTATGAAACATTTTTAGCAACAAGAACAGTGAAGGACTGGAACTGACTGCCCAGGGAGGTTTAGAAAGAAATTCAAGAAACATCTGTCAGAGAAATAGAATAGATAATCTCCTAAGATCCCTTCAAGCTTTCAAGTCCCTCATTTGCATTCCTGAAGACAATGATTTCAGCCAGGAATGAACATAACATACAGGTTGACTCATTCTACATAAAGCT
>NW_010264965.1:0-897 GCF_000690775.1 Eurypyga helias | reverse complement strand
CACAGTGAATTTCTAGGTCAAGATTCCACCCCCAGTTCTCTCCAAGAATGATAGTAAATAAATAACCTTTTTTTTCAATGCCAGTCAGAAGGTCTGTTTGCTTCTTTGAACTTGCTAGACCCACCATATTTCCTATATTCACTTCCTCTAATAAATTATAAGCATTCCTCCATACATTATCCTACGTGATTGGTTGGTTTAGTACCGCTCAGCAGCTAAGCACCACACAGCCGCTTGCTCACCTACCTCTCTCCCAGTAGGATGGGGAATGGAATCAGAGGGAAAGACAAGAAAACTCCTAAGCTGACATAGGAACAATTTAATAAATGGAAACAAATGAAATAAAATAGTGACACTAATAATACTAACAATATTAATAGTACTAATATTACGACTAATAATATGTAAAGAAAATAATGGAAAAGAAAAGAAATGATACAACTGCTCACGACCTGCTGACCAATGCACAGCTAGTCCCTGAGTAGTGAGAGATGGAGCTGTAAAGCTGGATAGCCAGAGCCCCAGAGCCAGGCCACCCTGAGAGAGAGAGGGACCCCCAGCCCACTCCCCATCTTATATTCTGAGCATGATGTTTTATGGAATGAAATACCCCTTTGGTCAGTTTGGGTGAGCTGTCCTGACTGTGTCCCCTCCTAGCTTCTTGGAGAGAAGAAGCTGGGAACACTGGTGCAGTATCAGAACTGAGGAAGTCCTTGGCTTCATATAAACATTGCTTAGCAACACCTAAAAATATTCATATACTATCAATATTCTTCTCAGAAGAGCCAAAACATAAACTCATACTAAGTACTATGAGGGGAATTAACTTTATCTCATCTAAAACCACAACAATGATTCACTTTATTTGGTGACTTCATTATAGAATCATAGAATCAT
>NW_010264964.1:18546-46019 GCF_000690775.1 Eurypyga helias | reverse complement strand
AGGATACGGTTGGCTTTCTGCCAGCTCTGTGAGATTCACAGGTAAAATGCTTTTTTATTGTTTGTTTATTTGATTCTGGCTGAAATTTACCATTTTCTTCCTGCCTTTTTCAAGGCTTTGAAAGAAAGGACCTTCCCCTTCGGCAATACTGTGAATTCGCCTTGAAAAGTCACGTCACATTTTTCACAGCAGAGCCAACGTTTACGTGGTCGTAGCGTTTTTGCAGTCAGGTGAACTCCAATGTTTGTGGCTGTGGGGAGAAAACTCACTGCTAGAATGCAAAGCATTTCACGTTTTCTGTCTTCAGTGAGGATTCTTTTCTCCTTTCCCTGTTTCTGCTCCTCTGATACCACTCCCCACACTCCATCACTTACTCAATCTCGAAATTGTTCTGTTCGTTCCAGCATTGGTAGGTCAGATGGTGAGAAAAGGAAGGTTGAATATCTGCTCTTGGCTAATTTTTGGGAGATATGGAACTGAACAGACAAATGCCTGTGAATCAAGGACCACTGAATATTACCATAAGCAGTAAATTCTTAGGAAAGTAGGTATGAATACTGATCACACTGCAGCAGCTGCAAGAGGTAAAGTTTCTGGAATAAAAAGGAAAAGCTCACTATGGAGCTTTATGCAGTTTTATTTCAATTCCATTTGCAGTTATTTCTTCTTGCTATATCTTGTTTTATTGAAATCCATTTTTTACTTTAAGGTTTTTTGACTTGGGGATAGATTCTGTGCCTTGAGCACATGAATGAAATGCCACACTGTAACGTGTCAGTTAAAATTATCAATGCAAATACTGCAGTGATGGTTTTATGAGTCTCTTGGCATTTTTTCCCCTAAGTATTTCTGGGTTAAGAGTATTTATTTTGCTTAGTTCAAACAACAACTCATGCCTCATAATTTGATTAGTATGTCAAAAGGCTGTTACTGCTTTTGCATCTGTCTCAATGCCATTCTGCTGTTTACTTGTTCTTTGGATTTTCTCTCATTACCATATTTTCAGGGACTTTTGTGATGGATTAGTCAGTTTTAGAGATTAAAATGCCACCTGCCTCTGGTGGGCACATATAGCTGTGCAGTGGGTGAGGAATAGAAAACCAGAAAAAAAGCCAAACCCCCACAAGGATCTCAGGCTGTGTCCTCCAAAGCCACTGAGCAGATCTCATAATGTGGTGAGATGCAGCACTGGAAACCTTCAGCACTGTTAGCCATGAACTTTCCTGGAGCTGAACCAGGACTCTGTACCTCAGGCATTGCAAAGAATCATGGAATGGCCTGGGTTGCAAGGGATCTTCAAGATCATCCAGTTCCAATCCCCCTGCCATGGGCAGGGACACCTTCCACTAGACCAAGTTGCTCCAAGCCCCATACAGCCTGGCCTTAATGACTTCCAGGGATGGCTCATTAGAATTGGAAAAGCTTAGGATCAATAGACCATTCACTTTGGAATGCAACTTCCCATGTTTCAGATATAATTCCCTGTGGCTTATGATAAGGCTGCAGTGTTTCACTACTATCTTTTTTACAAATAGCTGTAATAGAGTTCAGAAAGTACACATTTCTTGTTAGCCATTTTGCTATCTAAGGTTTAAGGGGGCAGAACAATAAGGACATGGAAATAAATATTGCATTAATTTAACATTCTGAGAGATTGCTCTACACATATAAGTGCTAACAGGGTGGACCATGGTTTTGCAGCCCTTGGCAAATGGAGCAGAAAATATTGCACAGCTCATAACCTACAAACCCTCCTGAACCCTAAAGCAATTGAAGGTTTTATAACTCAGTTTGGACAAGCCCATTTGAACAAGTATATTGGATTCAAAAGGAAAAAAACTGAGAATAAAAGAAAAGTAGCAAACTATAGGCAAGAATGAAAGATGGCACAAAGAGAGAACAACCCTTTCTAATACATATTCATGTAAGATCCCAACTAGACATCGAGATCCCCTTGCTATAAGCTTTATGTAAACATCCAGAGCATGGGTGAGTTACAGTATTACAGTGTTTACATGCCTTTTCTCCAGCTAATCAAAACCGTACCTTGATGAAACACAGACTGGAAGAGAGACAACAGTGCAGGGGGAGACAGGAAAGGGGAAAAGAAAACTGCTCTGAGTTCTTCAGAGCCTAAACACTTTCATGAGGGCCTTGGAAAAATCCAGGACAGTGAAGGCAGGCACTGCCTGTCCAACACCACATGTAAGTAAAGCAGGTATGTTCTTACCCAAAATTTAAAGCACAACATGTGTCTTCTTCCCCACCTTGCCTTTCAATCCAGAAATTACTCTAACTTTGGGCAGGCAGAACTGCTTCCTGCAAACCTTCAGAAGTGGTCACCAAATGTATGTTTGTTCCTGTGGAACATTTAGATGAAAATTAACATTTTTAATTGTCATCTTTTTTTTTTCTTTTTCCAAGTTTGACCTCTTTAATAATAACATCCTATGATAAAATCAAAACAAAGCAGATTTTGACTAGTAAAAATAAATATATGTTTATGTGTGATGGGGAGGAAGGTTTCTCTCTTGGAAAGATCTAACTACTCATCAGCATTGCTGGTCAAGCTCCAATGTTCCGTCCTTACTTGCTCCTTCCTTTTCATTCACATCTTCTGTAGGTTGACTCTCCTGATGTATTTCCAGGCTCTCCTTGGCTCACTGGGGCTTCCTGAGGATGTCTGCACTTTTCTTCCAGAGTGTTGGAAGGTACTTTACAGCAACATAGCTATTCTTAGGCAGACAGCAACATTTATTCCAGGTGCTGGTTCATGAACGTGGACTGGCCAGCCCCCAGTGCTCTGATGAAACAAGCATCTTGGGTGTCGTGAATAAACCAAGAACACCACCTTGGAAAGGAGCTCAGCGTCTAATATGCTTCCCCGGGTACCGCAGCATCCCCATTAGATAAAGTGAGGTCAAGTGCTCCTCCTTGTGACCAAGACAGACGTTACCAGCGACAAGCAGGGTCACTTTCCATGCCTGTTGGACTGGCTGGCACTGCTGCAGAGCACTGTGGCTTCGTGAGGGGGAGAGCAGAGCCAGGCTGAAATAGCTATTTGTGCTTCATCCCACAGAGCCCCAGCAATCCAGACCCTTTCAGGATTACCTTGGGTACTGCCAGCCTGCCCATAAGGCACGTTACTTGTCTCTTGCTGCAAAATGAGGGTTTGGGATTTTCCCAGAACATCCCAATATGTTCACAAGAAAATTGTGTGTGTGTGTGTGCGTGATCACTGTCTGCTCACCTTCCTCTCTGGCTTCAGCTCTTTTTTCTTGCAGGCAACGCTGTAAAACAGTTCACCGATCTACTATGTGGAACAGATCACAATTTGTATTTTCTTTTTCCCCCTTCATCTAAAAGGATTGCTTCTGGGTCAGAAGAGAAGAGCCAACAACCAAAACATTCTAAATGACAGCAGGTAGACACTGCGTAGACAGAAGAAATGGGGTAGCTACAGTGTGTAGTAGCTTGATCTCCTCACTTCTATGACGCTGACTGTGCAGCACGAGCATCTGGCTACGTGCTCTATTGGAAACATGTTCCCTGCTCTAGCCACTTAATGCTGGTTGTCTTCAGCATCTCTGCTTTAAACAGAGCCACTTGCATACATATTCCCCACATGCAATCATGTCATTCACAGGAGAAGATGCAAAGAAACTGCGTTGCCCTGATAGTCCTAATCCACAAAAAGGAAAAATGATTATTAAGTGGTCTAAGAGTGGCAGCTGTGATGTGTGAACATCAAAGGCAACAAAGCCGCTTCTCTTCATCTCTGACTAGCAGCAAACACTGGCTGTGGGTGGTGCAGCAGGGTGATGGTAGCTGAGCCGTGGAGCTTGAGTGAGTGAGAGCATTAGTGATTAATTAGGCAGCTCTCTGGGGGATCAGGGATTCCTAGGTGCTGAAAATGCACACGGTTGCTTTGAACAGATTCTAAAGAAGCATTTATTTTTCCTCTGAACATAAAAAGAGGAGAAAAACGTTGACCTCAAAAAAGATCAAGTATTAAAAATTCCCTGGCATGGATGATAGAAGTGGAAGCGAAGTAGGGACATACTTCCAGTGTGGCTTCAAAGAATGACACAAACACCGTGCATGAAACAATCTTCATAAGTGCCCCCACCTTGGGAAGAAATTGCTCCAGGAAAGAAGTAAAAAATTATAACTTTGACTAAATAAAAGTACCCTTGACTATGCAAGGGTGCTTAGTCAGCCCTGAAAAACTAAAGTCTGGAAACCTCGACTCCTTAGTTCTGTTTCCTGGTCTGGCAGAGCAGTGCAGCTTCAGTGCGACTGCAAGTGTTTTAATCTTGATTATGCTGCAGAGCCTCAGTGTGGCCCTGAGGGAGTCCCTGAAAGGTCTCATCCTATCCTGCCCACCCACAAAACAAAGATAAATGAGATGTGTCTTGAGCCTTCATTAATATGTGCAGGAGTGCTTTGAAGCGCGTGGTGCGTTGTACGGCAGAGTGGGTAACGCTACAGGATGGCCACTCCTGTCCCCAGATGCCGGCAGCAAACCTTTCGCTGCACAGCCCGTTGCTCTGGGTATAGCCCAGCTTCCCCTCTGCGGGACGGTCATCCTGCTGTAGAGCACGTCAGCAGCAGTGGACCGGTGCTGGGCTTCAGTCTCTGCCTTAAAGATTCACTCACCTTTATTCTACAGAAAGGTGTTCAAAGAGTTTTGACGCTGCTGGCTTTTGTTGCTCTTGGATGCTCAGCCAGAGAATGGGATTTAAATTTGCAAAAAGTGCTGTAGCCTGGGAACCAAAGAGTCCCCGGTGATGGGAATAAGCCCAAAAGCAAAGAAAACAGATCAATCCGGTGAGTCAGCTGCTCGGGCTGCAGTCATCTGCACCTGGCTGCTGTGCCTCTAAGCCATCGCTCCTGCATGGAGCTGAAGGCAGCAGATGGGTGAAGGACCAAAGCACCCAGGAGTCGGGAGACATGGGCAGGCAGCGGACAGGGAACAATAAAATCTGGGTTCCCAGGTGTGTGATGAAGAACAGAGGGAGGGCACAAAGGCTATTAGCAGAACTGCACATTCTAATGGCAGCTTAGACTGAGATTTTAAACAGACTCCGGGCTTCTAGAGGACCATGTGAAGTACGTGCAAGCGCAGCACAAATCTGCATGAAATCTCTGTGAGGGCATGTCATGGTTTAACTCCGGCTAGCAAAATACCACAAAGCCGCTCTCACAAATCCCCCTCCCCTCCTTTAGTAGAGGGGACGAATTGGAGGAAAAAGAAATAAGGAAGTTCGTAATATTGAGATAAGAACTATTTACTAATTAAATCTAACTTAATATATACAAGTATTTACAGAATTCAGCTGTATCTCATGCTAGGATACTGGATCATCTGGAGTGGAATAGTTCGCACTGGCTCTTAAAACTGAAGGGCGGTGAGTTACCTATTTTCCCACAAGCAAATACAAGCTGAAGGCTAAGGATGCATTAGTTACAGTAGGTATGGATGGGCTGTACGCCTGCACTATGCAGGCCTTCTGCTGGTCCTGTGAACAGGAATGACTCTCCCTTGGAGTGAACTGCTTTGTTTAATATAGCAGAACAGTAAACTGTGAAGGGAGAAAGTAAAACTCACAGGTGAATATTCAGCCAGCAGCCAGAGTAACAAAATTAATCAGTAATTACGTATTTATTGCCCTAGTGGGAAGGGAATGCAAGCTGAGGTTTAGAGCAAGAATAAATTATCTATTTTTTTAAGCTAGAATGAGGTTTCAGAAATTTTACTTGTTTAGTTTGTTGGAAATATCTCAAAGATACATGGCAATTCCCTTCTAGTCATCAGAACAAATCAATGCTTGCAGAAACCACCAGTAACTGTTATAGCTAAAACCTCCACCTTCCTAAAAGCAGGTGAAAGGAGAGCTCAGCAGGTTAAGTCTGTTTAGGTCTTCAGCTTATAGAATCATAGAATGGTTTGGGTTGGAAGGGACCTTAAAGATCATCTAGTTCCACCCCCCCTGCCATGGGCAGGGACACCTTGCACTAGACCAGGTTGCTCAAAGCCACATCCAGCCTGGCCTTGAAGACATCCAGGGATGGGGCATCCACAACAATAGCTTAGCTATCCTGTGCTGCAGTTGATGGGCTGCATGATGGTTTCAATGTTATCAGTAAAGTTTTTGGTTGTATTTGACTCAGAGAAAATAGTCTGAGCTCAGGAGTGCTAGTCCTATGTTACTGGGGTCATTCTGCCAGTTACTGATGAATATGCAGCTCTAAAAAGATTCTTGAGTGTTTTTAAATGCAGTGCAAAAGGAACAGAGCTGAAGTTAAACAAAGCAATTCTTTCCAAACTTGAGCTTTCACAATAGAGACAAATTGTAATCACACCCTTTGAAACCTGCAATTACAAGTAGTTCCCACTAACCCTTTGCCCTCCTCCTTTGTGACAGATGGAAAATGAGCTACAAGGCTTAGCCAGTGCTTCTGCTGAGTATCAAGAAACAAAAGAGAACTTCCCTGAACTTGCCAGGGGCACTGGTTTTTTTAATTCCCCAGAGTGTTTAGAGACCCTTCAGAGGACTAGGTAAAACTTCCCTGGCTGAGACGTTTCAGCACTTCCATGGCTAAAAGAGGTTCTCCGGGAAAAGGGAACATTGAGAAGCAGATTATACTAACCTTTTCCCAAAGCCATTCCTGGAAACCTATTCCTGTCCTGGTGTCCATGCTTTGTTTCAAAAAAGGCATAAAAAAATAGCAATGGCTCAGGGAGACTGCCGAGGCGGAATCACAGCGTGGGAAGAGTCGTCCTCACCTGGCCTTAACACAGTATAACACCAGTAAGAAATGGAAAAGGTGGTTTACCGACAACATGTAAGTATGTGACTGGAGGAAGATTTCAGATATGAGAAAGCTTTTTAATTTAATAGACACAGGCACAAGATTTTTTCAAGTGGAATCGTAATTAAGCAGGGGTAACTGTTGTGAAGGCATATGGTACATTCTCCAGCTCCTGGAGTTTTCACGTAAGGGCTGGATGTCTTTCCAAAAGATATGAAGGCTGCTTCAGTAGGAAGCTGCTTGTCTAAATTTAGGGACCAATGAGTGAAATTGGTCCTGGAGTTCAGCTGGTGTAATAGCCCTTAGGAACTTTTAAAACTCCTGAACCTCCAAGTCTTTGCCAGCATATCCGTAAGGAAAGCTTTATAACTAGGACTGGACTGATCATCCTTCTGGATGGCACATAATACCCTGTCAATGTCATATGTATCAATCCCTTAAGGGTTCTTATCAATTACTGGAGGGAAGAGCATCACAGGATGAGACTTTTCAGAACAATACTTCAGACTTTAGGCCAGGCTGGACAAAGCTTGGAGCAACCTGGTCTAGTGGAAGGTGTCCCTGCCCATGGCAGGGGGGTTGGAACTAGATGATCTTTAAGGTCCCTTCCAACCAAACCATTCTGTGATTCTATGACTATACACATTCACCCCTCAGCACTACTGCATTGTCCTCCCGACTCCAGTTGTCATCTTGGCAGGACTTGAGTTCACACCTTGAGAAGAGTCTCAGCTAGTGTTTGTATTACATGGGATAGTCCTGTTTAGGAGACATCTGGCTGTATCTATGATGATGTACTGAGAGGAAGTAGTAATTTCCTCAGTGCAGAGAAAAAAAGCCTTCATGAAGCAAGTGATATTTGGGGCAAGAACCTGTGACACATGCTCACTTCTAGTGCAAGAGATGAGGCTTCATGGAAGCGTTCATGGCCTGCCATAATTTAATGGTTACCTTGGCCCAGAGACACATGAGACCTTGAGGAATCACAGAGCAGCCTGGAAATAAAATAAGGGGGAAATTGACTTTGCAAGTGTCTGATTTCTTGGAATTTGGCAGTTTGATAAAGACTGGAATGTTGGCTGTTGACAGAGACCAGCCGCTCTGAAAGAACTGGTCGTGTGCCAGGAGGTGTGTGTCCGTGGGTGTGTGCGTTCATACACGCACCCTGCAAAAGTTCTGCTTCTTTATGTAGGCTCAGGAACCCCTTTATGTAAAGTAAAACAGCAAAGTTTTCCAGGTTGACAGCAATAAAAGAGTTTAGGAACACTGAGGATTTTCCACGAGAAACTGACAATAATAAAGTTCATTCCAGAGAGAGTATTAAAAGCCCCAACTTTCTACATAGCCGCAAAAGGGGAAGCAAGCGCAGTAGGCTTGCTAAGCCAGCTCTGCTAACATCATTTAAAGCTACAGATTTATTTGTGTGTCCAAAAATGGAAACTCCTACCTATATTAAGAGCAAAACCTCACTCTAAGGAAAGGAGAAATGTCATCTTCCTGTGAGTGTCATCCAGAGAGATGATAATACAGATAATCCAATTCCATTCTAAATTAGCCATCATACCTAATGCTCCTGGTAGGTTTTTTCCCCTGAAGCTAGCATTTGACTTGACATTTGGATTTGGCTATAACTGTCTTTCGCTGCAGGTACGAGCAGTGTGTCACTGGCTCATTGCAACGTACCGCGTATTAGTTCTAATGACACTGGTAACTCACATTCAGTCAACAGTGACTGATGTGAGGAAAGGGGTGTGGAGCTGGCAGGCACCAGGCTGCCCACAGATCATATTCTTGCCAGGAATGAACTACATTATCGAGAGCTGAGGCGAACTGCAGTTCAGACTCTCTGCCTAGCAAACAGCTATCAGCTGCTTCACAAACACTCAGGCTATAACAAACTCTTAGGTTCGTTTCTGCACATAAATGATGCCCCAGCAGTCTCAGGCTTGTAGGGCAATTTTGCTGCCGTCTCTAGAGTGGATTTCCTCTGGCTGACAGCTGACCGTGTAACTTCAGGGGAAAATTTTTTGAATCAGAATGACAGAAAGACTGTAAGAATGTTTCAGCCAGTTTCTAATTTCTACCATGTTAATTGGGCTGCTATCATCTGCAGCTATCATATCTGCTAAAACAAGCCTGAGTACATGAGACAGAGGAGGAATCATGGACCAAGACCCAGCTTAGAGACAGGGAGTTTGTGAGCCGTAAACATGGGCTAATTGCAACCCAAATCTGTTTTGCTTTGGTCTTTGAAAGCCTGTGCGTTGGATGCAAGGTGATCACTTTTTGCAAACCTGAGAGGAAAGAGAGAAAGCACAAACCGCCCCTCTCTTACTTCAATAAGCCATGTTACATCAGTAATTACATCATGGAGCTTTCAAGCATAACTTGGTTAGAACCTTATCTTCCCTGTAACAACTACAGTAACAGACCACATTGTGGAGAGATTTGATTAAGGGGTGATGTCAGTCCCTTCACTAGGACCAACATGGATTTGGGGTACAGACAAGAGGTTTTAAACCACCTGCCCTCGGCTGCAAAAATTAGATTTGCCGAAGCATGATTGTGTCTGTCTCTTTCAGTAAATTGCACTGCACTCCCACCCTCCTTCCTTTGCCCCCCTCCCTTTGCAGGTGACACTTTTAAAGTCGAGCATTTAACATCTGACAGCTTCTGCTGCTGCAGTTTTCCATGGTCAGGGCTAGGCTAGATGATGGGATGCTTCAGCATCCTCCAGAAGCAGATGGAGGTACAAGCAAGGAGGAAGGAGAGATTGAACCATGTGCTAAATGATTCTGCAGTAAAGCCAGATTTCACCCTTTCCTACTCAGGTTCAGGGGGGAAAAATGAAGGTGCTATCCTTCCCCTACCAGTCATTTCCATTCTTGTTTCACATACCAAAGTTAGCAGGCTGAGGCAGTGGAGTAATAAAACCTAAACATCTTTAAAATCTATGAGTTTGGGGATTAATACTAAAGTTTTAATCCAAACCGTTTCTCTCGTTTATGGTCCAGTTTCCCCTTTATGCAAACAGACAGCAAGGAAAGAAAGAGTAGGAAGCCAGTCTGCAGAAAGATTTTAACAAATGGTGGATTATGCCCCAGAGATATTTTTAGAATTTTCTTAAGTCTAGTTAAAGCAAAATAAAGGCCTTTGTGTAAACCTGTCAGGCAGACACTAGTCATACGGGGACCCCAGGGAGAAGTCTTAATGTTCCCATGCATGTGTTTATGCACAAGAGTGGGTTGGTATTTTGGTCTTGAGTGGCAGCCCAGTATCCTGTCTGAAGGCTTCATCCAACCACAGCTGCAAAGCAGATGACTGATACAAACTGCAGAAAACCTGTTTAGGATGCTACCCGGCTCTTCTTTCTGAAGGATTCATAAAGGCATTAGACTGGGACATGACCATTCTGTGCATATCTTGAGCAAATCCTTCCATCTTTCTCAGTTCCAACTCTTTTCTTTCCACAGTAAGTTTGCAAGTCATCTGTTACATGCACGAACAGAACCACAGGAAATAACAGGATACCCTCCCATCACTAAAGGTCTGCAGGTACAGAAAATACACATTAGCAAAAGCCTGCTTTGATCTTTGCAGGATGACGTGCCCTGGATGTTCACTTTTATAGTCAGGGTCCACAATGAAGGTACATTTTAGGCATTACAGTTTTGCCTTACTAAAGAACAAATGTCTGCGTGTTTTGCACTGGCTAGGTAGGTTAACTGAAAGCAATTGCCAAAAGCAATCAACAGTATCCCAAAGCAGTTGCTCTTTTCCTCAATAAAATACTCAACCCCCCCATGACCATCCTTCATAGTCTTGCTGTTACTCAGACCAGCAGCTACAGTCTTTGGGAAATACTCTTCCTAAAAAATCAGCCTAACAATCCAATCTTGTCAATAGATGATAAAAATGGAACTCTTCCTACATTTGCCCTCCAGCAATTAGCTAACAAACCATTGCTCCAAGCAATATATTTCTTAGGGATTACTGTTTAAGAAAAACATAACAGACTGGGAAAATGATCCACTGGAAGACACATAAATTGCAGAAGATGTTGTAATACAATCTCTGTGTGCAGCTACCCTTAAAGTAAAGGTAATTAAAGGAAATGTGGGAAGCTGAAATTTATTTTGTTTGTCAAGTTGTTGAAAAGAGTTTTGAAAATAAAACAAAATGCAGGATTGTTTAGCCTGACTTGGGGTCAACGGAAAAAGCAGGTTTCTGAACTCAGCCAAATCCTCTAATCCTATAGCAAGATATTTGGACATTTCTGGATTCCTGTGTTGGCCACTCACAATCCCCTCCCTTCCCTTCAATTAGAGCAACAAAGGCAAAAGCTGGTACACAAGGGTCCTCTAAAACATATCCAGGGGCACCAAACCTGCCTCTGTTCACCCACAAAGTCTGGGCAGAGACTGGCTTCCAATAGCATAGAAGCATCTATTCATAAGATCCACAACTTGTAAAACAGGCAGGATCTCATCAAATGTTTCAGAAGCAGGAGGTGAGCAGAACTGGCACATTCAGGGGTAAAAGCATTTTCCCAGTATGCATGCACCCAGAAAACAATGGGACAGATCCATGTCTGAGTGGCTATTAAGAGATAAAATAAACTTTACTGATATAATTCACACTGAAGGAAACCAAGAAAAGGCCTGATTTGCATCTTAAGTGTTCCAAAGAAATAGGAGAGGTGTTATAAGGATTTCTGCACCAACGGCAGCCAAGGGAAGGGGGAAAGAAGCCTGACCATCAGACCATTTTTCTGGCTAGAGCATTACAGACTCACTGCCCCTGGGGCAATCTGGTTTAACTTTAAGAAAGAGACAAATGCAGGCAGGTGGGGCTGCAGTGCTGGGTCAAAACAAAGGTTTCTCTTGCTTCAACTGTCTGGAAAGCAAACTTTCATACGAAATATTCATGTTTAAATTCCAGGAGGAAAATCTTGTTTTTCAGATATTTGGGAAGGCTGGAAATCTCTTGCCCATTGTTGGGACTTGTTTTCCCCCTGTTGCTTTGAAATCAATGCTTCAAATGGATAAAACCCAGAAGAGATGAAATTCAGGGGTAGTATAATTTGTGACACTCTCCTGATCTGATACAGCAATATGCCATCAAAATTCTGCCCTTTAATTTGCAGGCAACACATCAGTTCTTCAAATATCAGTCCAAGAGCACAAGCTGTGCACTGTTCTCAACCACCACAAACGTGTAAATGTGACCAACCTCAGGAGAAAGCTGCTACCGGCCACAAAGAGAAAAGAATCTTTTGCTTATTTTTGTTTCTACCTTCATATGTTATTTATTATCAGTTGCTTCCAGGTATATTTGCAGCCTCCCCAGGGGCCAGTGCCGGAGCGACATTAAATGAGTTTACTCAAATGCTGCTGTCTGTGATGCACTCTAATTTTAGACTTTGTCTCCCTGGATGCTGTACTTGGAGGCAAAGAAGTGACAAGTGTTTCTCTCTCTTTTCTGTATAATCTACATTTAAAGGGTGGGAGCAGCTCAGGTTTTTGACAGAAATGGGAGGAAGACAGGGGAAAAAAAAGCATCCCAGGGCCACAGTTGCCAGCTCAATCAACAGCAGCAGCAGGGGCTGCTCTGGGCTGCGCTGTCACTGCTTTCAGCCAGACCCTGCTTCCAGGTGCTAAATCAGGAAGCCAGGAGAGCTACTCCCATTCACTCTCAGGAAACTGAGCCATAGGGATGTTCCCAAGGGACAGAATAATAACAAACAGAGGTATTAGAAAAAGGCTGAGCACAGGAGGAGGTGAAAACATGCTGGTGAGGAAAGATAAATGGAACTGCAGCATGAATTGCTGTCAGGGGGAGTGTGGAGGGAGCACAGATGGAAGGAGAAGGGAGTTATGTCTGGAAGGCATATGGCTGCATTCAGGTGGCCTTGTGCTTTTTTGTAGAGGGATGCTGAGGCCCAGTTACATTTCCCTTGCATGAACTACAGACATGCCTTGACTTTTCTTCAATCCATCTGGGCCCAAAACATGCTCCTGAGAAGGCTGTCAGAGCCTGAAGCAAATACACTCCCCACAGTGGTACCTTTATTAAGTGCAGGAGTTTGGGACCCTAGGCCTGAGGCCACTCAGAGGGAGACTGGAGTTCCGAGGTACATGGGCACATTTTGGAGCCTGACAGCTGTGGAGACCCTGAAGACAAGTTCATAGCAGCCTTTCATCTTAGTCACTGGTTCTCCCTACGCTTCAGCTGTGCTAATAAGGAGCTGATTCTTTACAGAGTCAGAGGCATCTATTTTAGTTTCATAGCAATTTTTCATTTAGGGAAAAGACAGACCCACTGGGGATTTCCCTTACCGACCTTTTTCTGGGAAAGTGATCACAGACTTATCTTCCAGTGGGAGAGATAAGCCTGTGATTGCCTCCTCCTGGGGCGATCTAAGCTGGGCTGCATCTACAGCAAACACTGCCAAGACAACTCCACGTTCACTCAATGTCCTTGTGCCAATGGCTAATGCCATGTCTTCAGTAGATTGCTGCTATGTTAAATATCCAGCCATGATGACAAACGGCCCAGCTGTCGGGGGTAGTCACAGTAGCTGGTTTTCAGTAAAGATCAGCTACTCCCTCTCAGCTACCTTATGCTCTGCTCAGAATAAAACTGAATGGTCTGTTGGTTTGTCATTGTATATGGAGGGTTTTTCCCCATTTCCTTCCAGAAAGCTGCATAAATCTTGGGAAATACCTAATATCATTAGGAATATTTACACCAGGTGCAAATTTCCATTAGCTTTATTGCAAAATAACCAGGTTGGACCCTATGTGAATTACAGCTGGGAAGCTGAGCCCTTTCCCCAGGTCTGTCTGTTCCACTTAATGTGTGTTTCCAATAATGTTATTCCATTACAGGAAACTGGAGTTAGAAGCCCTTTTGTTTACTGTGTTATACAAATTCAATTTGTCATAGAGCTGGGTGTATAAATTAGAAATGAGGGATGTTAGGAAAATTAAATGATAAGGCCTTTGCCAGTTCCTGTTGCAGCTAAGATTGGTCTCATGAATTGGAGCTGCCAAGCAATATTTGGTAAACTATAATAAAACCACAATGTAAAGACATAAATAAGTCAATAATAGACAGTGTGTAGACAGACATGCATATCTTGGATCTCCTTCTTCCCTGCCCCTGCATTACAGAAAACCAGGAGAAGTGTATTAAGAAATCAGGACTTTCTCTTTCCGTGTATGCTGTTTCCAGCCTAATCAGCTGCAGCAGAAGGCAGTAAACCAACTTCATCTGACAGTCACCTGTTTAGTCTTTTCTGCCCTCCACAGACTTACTGCATAAGCACTATGGCTTTATTAATCCATGGCACAGAGAATTCGGACTAAGGAGACCTCTTTTTCTGCCTGAAGATAAGCAGTCACTGCTAGTGTTCAATTTTCCATTGCTTAAAGTAAGGTTTTACCCCATGGTTTTAAGATGCAGCTTGTTAAGCAAGGAGACAGAGTTACACCATAGGATAACCCATGAGATGACAGCTCAGTAAACCAGGGTCTGGACCTGGGAAGGCAATCCCTCTTTCCCGCTCTCCTCAGAGGGAGTTGTGGGCTAGTGAGGAGCTGTCACATACTGCTCAAGAGACCTTGCATCAGGCAAGTTGAGGATACCTTATTGCCACTCAAGAGTCCCAAGGACCCCTCTGAGGATGGCTTTCGGGTGTGTTGCAATAAAAAGTAGGGAAGGTGCAGGGTCAGTTTGTCACTAAACATGTTCTCACCCACTCTTCCTACTGAGAAAAAAAATCAGAATATAGACACCTACTCCCCTTTGTATTGCCTTCCAGATATTTACTGCCTTGTCTTACAAAGCAGCCATGTTATATCCCAAGTTATTGAAGCCTAGTTTTTTATTCCCAAGTCTGAGACTGAGCCTCATGAGCACAGATATGGAAAAAGTGTTTCCCCAACAGCTATATTTTTAAAGTACTCCTCAGTCTTCAAATTTGCAGAGTCTTTCCTCACAAGAATTTGGTATGCTCTACCTGCAACATCCTATATAATATAGCATTGAAACTAGAAGGGAGAGGCAGTTTTGTACTTCCTCTTCATCACTCAAGCTATTCACTGCAATTTTAGAACATAAGTAAACTGAAGCTCTGAATCTTCAACCTATGTTTTGGGACCAGACTGACACAACTATTACATGGCAATGCCTGCTCACAATCTTTTCTAGGGGAACTTTTCTGAGCTCTGAAATGCTGCATGTTCAGGTAGAACAGGTAATCCTCACCAGGGAGGGACTGTTTAGAGTGTAGGCTATACAAGAAAATAAACTTAGGTCTGTAACACAAGAAGCCATGTAGGATGAATTCCTTATAACAAGAGGGGGTGACGAAGAACTTGCAAACAAGACTTGGGCCTCGAAGCTCTGTCATGTACACTAATGGCTCCCAGACACTCTCTACAATGCAAAGCAGCAGCTGCCTCATGGAGCTGTACATTTTGCCTTTGTGCATCCTTGTTCTGTTCCAGGACAAAACTTGAGCTTAAAATTCCAGTGGTAGGACTGTAATCTCTTTTTCCATAAAAAGAGGTCCCTTCCTCACCAAACTGTCGGACTGTAGGTGGATATATAGACTGAAAGGAGTAACGTTCTGTTTAGCTTTCTATGACAGGTGAATGGGAATTGCAGAAGCATTTACATGTCTCAGTCTGTTGTACCCTGAATGGACTTGATCTTTCACACGTCACTGCTTTGCTGGCCCAAAAAATTATAAAGCTGGAGGTACCTGGCCCTTGAAGAATTGTTCCTTCTGTGACCAAAATTTCTTGCCTAAATGGTTTGGACTTCCTTGGAAAAACTTGGAATTTTTCTTGGTTTAACTCTGTTCCCAACTATTTTAATCACAAAAAGGAACAAAACTTGCCTTCAGTACTGGGGCAGTAAGAGAGGAATTAAAACAAACCAGGGAAAGAACTGCTACAAAAGACACACCAAATTGTCCAGCTGCTGTGAGATGGACCAGAGTGGGAAGTGGAGTCTTCTTGCCTGTGACTGAAAGCTTCATGCATGTCATTCTGCAGAGAAAACTATCAGGTAATTTATGTTAACTGTCAATTAGGAAAATTTCAAATTTCCCAAAAGGAAAGTAGCCCTGCCTCATGCTTACTTATGCTGACTTAGTAAAATTTCACATTTACTATGCATCTGACACCTGAACCTGGCTCCAGAGCAGAGACCTACTCTGTCTGTGTGATGAGAAGAGGGAAGATAAACGATTTTTCTTTTTCTCTTCCTCTCTTAACTTCTCATTTATAAATCTCCATAGCCTCAACAGCTATTACAGGGGTTGTGGCAGACAGATGTTAAGCAGGGAGGAGAGGAATTAAAAAAAAAAAAAACCAAAAAAACCCCAAACACCAGGGAGAAAGAAAAGAACCAACACTACCTGACAGGTCAAATTTTACAGTGCTGTTTGTAAAGGAGTTAAGAGCAATTTGAGAAGTTTCCCCACATACTGCCCTGCATACCTCTCTCTTGGTGTTGGTTACTTGGGTAGCACTGATCCATGACCTTACACAGCCACGCAGGAACATACAATGCTTGTGGCATGTTGTAAATGCTACAAACTCAATGCAAATCTCTGCAGATTATGCTTTTAGGGCCAGCCCCAGGAAAAGGCTTAGGGCAAGCTCCAAGGAGCAACCCTTGGAGGGCAGGAGGTGTCTCCCCACCACCCCAAAAGTGGTTTCTCCCATTTCCTTCTGTCCCCAACAAGATGGTGAACATTTTACAGACACAACCGCTACCTTTCTACCTGCATGTTCATGGACTGCTTTCCCACAGCTTCTTCGAATCAAGTAATCTTAGTTAAGTCTTTCCACTAACATTTCTCTCCAAATCCATGTAAAAGTTTATTACACAGAGAATCCAAAGCAGACCAAAAACTTGTTTCATTACTTGTTGAACAAAATCTGAGACAAGTAGCCCTGGCCCTGAAAGGCTTTGTTTCTAAAGCAGGCAGATAATGAGAAATTTAATACTGGCAGACAGCAGGCAGCTCTGAAAGGTTATATGACTGGGCACATATCATAGTGCAGCTCAGCGCAGCAGCCCACAGCATCTCAGACTTCTCTCTCATGTCCAGCCACCTCAGAGGGTCTGAGAGGGATTGCTAACAGGTGGTAAATTATCCTCTTACCTTTGCAAAACACGAACATCTCAACTAGAAGCATCCTAGAAACAAGTGGTCACTGGACTCTTACTGAGTGCCTTCACTTTTTGTTCCCATAACACTTCCTGCAACAATTACCACATCTCCTAGGTCATGTTTTTTGAGGAGGAAGAAATCTTTATATATTTCTCTGTAATATTGAGAGGATTGAAGAGGAGTGAAGAGGAGTACAGAGGATGTACCTTTGTTTGATAGGCTAAAGATAAATTCAGAAAATTCCTTGGTTTCTCACAAGATACACAAGATAAGTGATGTAAATTGTACCTTGCCTGGATGATGCTGGAATAAGTTCATTAAATTCGTAGTTCTAAAGTGCCATCTATTTCCTTGCAAATCACAGATGTGCTTCAGAGGGGAAGCTCCTCTAGAGGGTGGAGCAACCCTCATCCAAAGGAATAAAGCACTTCTTCACTTAATAGGCCAGATATGGCAGCCACGTAACAAAGAGGATTAGATAAGTGTGAGGACTTTGGAAGCACGTGGCTGGGATGGAACTGGAGAGGGCAGGACTCTGGTACGTAACGATAGTATGTATCTGACATACTGTAGAATCAGCCTAATTATTTTAAAAGCGATTACCTTTTGCCCCTCTCACTGCACTTGGAGTTAAACATGACCCAACTGGCACTGCGTTCTGAGATTCATACCCTGAGACTGCGTTTTTCCAAAGAGCCCAGAACATAAGCAGAGTTCCTTACACTGTTTGCTCACAGCACTATTGGAGTTTGTAACTCCTTAAAGATACTCAGATGTTCCAGCCAAAGTTCTCAGGGGCAAGCAGCAGAGTATTTTGCTTTGTGCTTGTGTTTCACACATCAGAAAAGGCCCTGGCAATTTTCCCCTGTTGTACCACAACCGTGCTTCCTAGGGAACAGAGTAGCATTGTATTTTCTTATGCATGCAGATGGAGAAGAAACTGGATTTAGAAGTTAGAAACTTGTAGCATTTCTGGAATGTGCATTATCCATAGGGATGCAAAGGCTGATGGTTTTCATATATCCAGTGCAGCAACCCTGTAAGATGGGTCTTGCTGGTTATGTGACAATGGTTTCTGGAGGCTACAGTATCACCAGCACTGTCTCTGGCCCTCGGGGAACTGCAGTTATGTACATGGTCACGTGTGCCTGCAGTTTTTAAAATAAATGTGCAAATTATATTTATTATTCAACATCCAGAGACATCAGTGGCCAGATGGCCAGGAAGCTGAGTATATGCCACTTCCAGAGGGGCCCTGTACAAAGTGGCATTTCATAAAGAATTAGAACTCCCCAGGGTGACATGAAGGGAGTTGCATTTAATTCCGGGTGTAGCTGCTGACCTGGCTTGAACTCCATTAGGGAGCATAAAGGAAATGAAATATAGTGCAGAAATTTGGATAGCTAGGCCCACTGAATCATGGCACAACTCAGACAGCAGACAGACAAGTCTGGAGCCCAGTGTTATTTGTTTCAGAGAACACTGGTGGAGTGAGAGATAAGGCTAGGACTGAAGACAGGCAAGAGATTTAAGAATATGAGAAAAGCATGATGGGCAGATGGTAGATCTTTCTTGACCATCAGCTGTATCACTGTGCTGATTTTAGTCAGGACAGGACGACAATCACCAATCTCCTCTGCGTGCCTCCATACCCAGAGTGATGGATCCCAACTCAGCATCCCAGCTCAGTCCAGATCACATGGACAAGGAAGAAAAAAAAAAATCCTTTCCTTCCTTGGTTCTTGCTATTTTGGAATTAAAATTTTGCTAATGTCAAACACGCAGATTCAGATTACCTCAAAGCACCTTTCTTCTGTCAATAGCTTTCGAGGTCTCTCTCAGCACATGTAAATAAACAAAGTTGTCGGCAAGGCAGCTCTTATGGCAGTATCTTTGGATACAGCTATAACGTCTGTAGTTTATTACATTTTAGTCTCTCTGTATGGAGGCAGGAACTGCAGGTGTTTTCCCTCTGTGTCCATGCAGCTCCTCATACTCGGGGCAGAGTTGCTGGTGTGAGATCCTACTCCATAGTAAATAACTAAATTAGCAAATAAAATGCTCTGCTCAACTTTGGTGTCTTCCATTCTTTCTAAACAGAGGAAAGGTTGAGAATTGCAAGGTCTGTCTGTTATCAAACTCTCCGTAAATAATACGAACCTCTTCAGTCCAGATAGAAATCCCTGGGAAAAGGCCTAGTAAAAAAGGTATTGAATGTCTTGCAAAACTTTAATTTTTTTAAATAATACATTTCCCTGTTCTAAAATGGAACAAAGTGGAGAGATATTCAGGATGGAACAGAGTTATTTTCATTTAGAAACTGACATCGAACGACCTTAACAGTGCAGTTCTAGACACATAATTATAATTAAAATTAAACACGAGGAACATACAGATCTAATTACATTTTTAAATAGAAAGACATTGAGAGGAAGGCAGAGAATATGTGATTTACAATTTTTTTTCCTGGTGATGACTCTGCAGTTAAAGCAGAGTTATCCCCTGAGGATTCCTGCCTCACTTAATACTCCTCTTTTTTTTTTCCTAGTCTGCTTTCTATTAGGTTTTCTCTGTAGAGGAGTATGTGTGTACGAGTGAAGAGGAGAGCACATCCTGGACAAAACCTCAAGTAAAAGAAAATTAAATGATCTGTGTAATTCGCATATTACTTTCCATGAGAAAGAAACCAAGTTATCTTCAGAAAACCAGGTTAGACACTGCCTCCATGTCCTCACACAGCCCTGTCTGAATGGCTGTAAAGATGAGATACACTTGCTTATCTCTGCTGTGAAGGAAGAGGACATCACCACTCTCAAGCACTCATATATTGGAGTGTGGGATTTTGATACAACAGACGTAGGAACTAGGGTTATCCTGACAGTTACAAAGCCAGCTGATAAGAGGGGAGTAATACAGAATAGGAATTGCATTAAACCAAGAAATATTCTTATCATGATTTAAAGACGGCTAAACAGGATGAAATGCAGTATCTGCTCCTGTTGACACCCTCAGAACCATGCGAGAGGATCGATTCCACAGGAAAAAGACCTCATTTGGGCACGAAAGCAGGCAGAGCGGGAGTCTTATTCCAGATGTTTTCAGTTCCGAAGACAGATACAATCCAGCCAAGGCCAAATCCATGGCATGGACTCAGATGGAGTAAGCAGTGCTCCAGTAGCCTTAGGACAGTCCTTTGCGTGAAATGTTTCCCCGTTTCAAAGGCTGTTACAAGGTCTGTTTGTCACAGCCAGGCTGTCACCTTCGCTAGTATCGGTCACCGCAGCAGTCAGAACTGCTACTCTGCTCTGCAAACAACAGCTTTGCTTTTCTCTGTGGGAAGCAATGGGAGCAGGGAGAGATTATGGCCAAACGGGAATAAAAAAAAAAAAGATAATGCTTCTTCTAAGAAGCATTTATCTTTGTACAAATTTGATATTTTGGGAGATGATCTACAAATTCAATGCGTCACTATTTTGTGAGAAACACAAGGCCAGCAACAGTCCAAGCAGCTTGCTTCATTATGAGAAACCAACAGGGAAAAGAATTAATGAGAAATTCCTATTCCCAACTCCACCCTGGGCCTTCTAACTCTGTCACAACTCCAGGACACCTCTCCGATGGCTTCGATAGTCACTGACTTAACTGATGTCCAAAGCAGAAACGTGTCCTGTCTCTCATGTTCCTGATCACAGTGCATGAGGTTGGGGTCTCCAGCAATGCACGAGAGTAATTTCAGTTCCTGCTGGATTCAAAAATGGAAGAGGTTTGCCTGAAAAGTAGGAATGAAAGGAATTCTGTTCCCTGGTGAATTTCTCAGAGGAAAGTCCTCCCCCAATACTTCCCGAGTTACCCAGCGTAGCAAACAACCTTCTGTTTCATTTGTCTCATTTGTTTATGACTGTTAATTCTGGCTTGCCAAGGAGTGCCCGACCAATGAGCACTGCCAGCACAAAGGCGTATTTTATCCTGAGAACACACTGCAAGCTGCTTCCCAACTCGGTGCCATATTTCTCTGGGGCAGGAAGGATCTGTAGCATTGCATTTGTTTTACACTCTGTTTAGTGTTCCCATGCGTGGATTTCTCACTCAGAGACCAACAAGCAGGTCAAAGTGGAGCTGGGAAAGAGCCTTTTTGTGCCAGCCAGTGTAGTAAACACTTTGAGTCAGCTGCTATTCATTTTCCACCCTGGGCATTCTGTAGACATCTCCTTAACAGAATTCAGCTGCTGAGGAGAAGGTGTCTTTGACACATTTTGCAGCGATCTTCTCAGATACAAAATTCAACAAAACATATTTCCAATACAAAGCTAGGAAAGAAGCTGTTTCCAGGTGCTTCTGCTGGAAGATAAGCTGCCAGCACTGCACAGACCTTGCTGCCGCAAGCGTGCCTCACAGCACTGAGTCTTCAGGGACATGTTCCCAGAGGCAGAGCACGAGGTCCTCAGTCAAGCAGGCTACCTCTTTGGTTACAGAATCACTAAGGTCGGAAAAGACCCGTAAGATCATCCAGTCAAACCATCAACCCAACACTCCCATGCCCACTAGTCCTCAAGCACCACGTCTACAAGTTCCCTGACCCAAGCGTACCAAGAGCACTGCTTCCTGCACAAATCCAGGCAACCTGACAGGGGAGATGCTACCTTGTTTTCTAAGCCTAGTTTAAGAGGCTTAATATAGTCACTGGAGAAAAACAGGTACTTGGAATTGCCCTTAACAGTTAGCACCCATGCTGTAAGCTTAAATTCCCTCCTTCCAGCCTCGCTTCATGCTGGGCACAACAGCAGACTGCAGGCACATCCGTCGCTGCCCCCTCTGCCCCCAGCATTGACCCCTGCCTCAGGCCTTATCTGGGTGCTTATGGCAGGTATCTGGTTGCTTGTACAGTAGACCAACCTATACACAGCAGAAAGCATGAAGGAAAAATGGTTAGAAGTGAGGTCTTAGGAAGTGAAATGCCAGTTTCTTTTTCTCCACGCAAGAACAGGGCTGAAATGAAATTCTGGTGAAGGGAAGACTGCCATACTTCCCTATTTTTTTTCTTTCCCTTTTCCTTGTTTCAGTCTGTTCTGCCTAGAATGAGGGTCTTAGCACTTATAATATTTTTCTGAGCCCCCTGGTGGTGCTCAACACAGTTGGTGTCTGAGCTGCCAGGCAGAGCAGCGTGGGAAGACTTACCATATCTTTGTAGCCTTATTCATTATATAAAATAAATACACGCTATCTGGAATGCAACTATGCCTGGGTGAGGGCTTCCTATTACTCTGTGCGTGCTCTCTCATGCCTGTGTACGTAAAAAGTAAAATACACAGCCATATTTCCAAAGAGCTGACTGTTCAGATGACTGCACACAGAGCGCTGAGCAGGAGTCTCTGAGGTGTCTAATGGCCCCGCGACACGGCGTTGGCTCGTCGACAGCGGCAGGTTGGCAGACAGCAGATAAATCTGCGGAGCACGTGTCCGCGCATAATGAGCGCCGTCTTTATGTACTGCCTCTGCTGTGTAATCATCTATTAGTGATAATTGCTAAAGCCTAGGGCTGAAGTGGCCTTTCACATTAAATAATATGATAATAAATAATATGGATAAAAGACCTTCTAAAAGGGCAGCTATAAGAGAAAGCTCCTCCCTGGCTTACAACATTGCTCTTTTTCCCCAGAGCTCTCCGCTGTGCCTTTGGTCCAAAGACGTTTGGTGTGAGATGGTGGAGGTCAGAAGGGCCACCCTACAGACAGCATAGCCTGACGCTTCAGCATTTACCCCTCTTCCCTGACTTGATGTTGGCTGTGACTGAACCTGCAGTTCAGGGTTTGCCAGGTATTGAAGCCCCTCCTGTGCTGCACAGTGAGATACACTTCACCAAGGCCCATGGCACAGGGTCCCTGGTCCCTCTGCAGCCAGCCTAACGGATATAAAAGATGGGAATTCTATATAAACAGCTCTTAAATGTAGCTTCCACTGCAGGATGTGATGCATTAAATTAGTATCATTCTGACTTGTTTTATGAAGCTCTGATGAGGAAGGAGGGACCTTATCTACTATGTTTATCACCGAGTGCTTAACCATGGTAAAGCTACTGAAACATATCCAGATGCTAAGTCTGCTGGGGGTGGCAGGTTTGGTGGCTCACGTTCTATTTTAGGAGCCATATCTGTCCAGGGCTTATCTGAAAAATTCTGACACTCTCTTTAAAACAACAGCTGCCTGGGCCTCCTGGGAGCCCAGCAACCAGACTGCTCAGAACTGATGGCAACAGGGTGCCAGTGAGCAAACCGCAGGGATGCGACCTTTAGACTACAGCTCTTCCAGCTGTTTTCTACCCAAAAATTCTGCAGACCCAACAGATGATTGCAGTGGAGATGATTAAAAGAGTGGGGTCAGCTTAGATTCCGCTTAGCATTAAAAGATGAGGAGAAGAAGGAATGTAAACTGAGCCGCAGGTGGCCAAAAGGGTTCCTGTGTTGAGAAGGAAGGAATTGCAGTAGGTGCTGCTCACAGCACTCATTTGAACCGTAGCTGAGACATGGCATCCCAAGAACTTCAAAATATGCATTAATTTTGTTTCTGAAGACCTGGTCACTCTTTGCAGGTCCCTCAGTGGGACCTGAACTCATCTTCTAATGCAGCCTCAAATGGCACTTTTTTTCCCCCTCCTTTCAAACATGCTGAAGACCAGCCCACACAGTGTGCTTACGTTTAGTCACCACCTTTCAAGGCAGATTTGTTTGCAGAGTTGTCTGGAGCGGTTTCTGGTGACAGCTTCATAAAATCTGTCCTTCCTCTCCCTTACCGGAAATATTTAGCCTTCAGCACCTGACTGCAGGACACGCTGCCACACCACAGGAGGGACACACAGAAAGCAGCTGGTCTGTTGCTGAGCCTCTTTCCTCTCGTAAGAGACATCTCATGAGCCTTGGGAACAGAAATGAAAGATAGGCTGAATTCTTGCCAGGACAGGCAAGGTAAGATGCTGCTTCCAGGTCTGATCTCATTCATTCCTCCCGCATACACTTCTTTGCTTTTTGGCAAGATGAAAAGAGAAGGGGTTGCGTGGCTGACAGAGGATTACTTAGCTCACCTCCGATTAAAAGCTCCAGAACCAAAGATCTAGGAAGCTGGGAAAAGAGCAGCTTTTGCAATCAAGACATTGCAAAGCTGGCACAAACCATACACCACTGACACCATCCTTAGACTCAATCCTGATACGGAAACAAGTGCTGGTTCTAATTTAAGGTGTTCACAAAAGCCAATCAGAGGAGGAAAAGCCCCGTGTAGATTTGTCTGGGTTGTCAGAATTCACCTCGATTCCCCCAGTGTAAAGATCTTTCAAGGCCCCACCATTGCAGACATCTGCTCTTGTAATGGATACTGTAGCTCTGCCAGCCCTCGTGATTAAACCATGAGGTACCCGATTTATGCTTTTAATTTGTTTTTTTCATGATCTCAATACTCGGTATGCAAATTGCTGAGTTTCTGCCTACCCTTCACCACCTTGTTAAAATAACTTGTCAGTTCTATGGTTTTCCTGCATGCCTGGTGGGAGCAGAGCAGGATGTCAATGGCAGCCAGTTCCTCACATCTGTTTACAGCTCTCTGGCTCACTTGCAAAGCAGAGATTGGATGCTGTCTTCCTCCGTAGTTTTCCCGAAGAGACTTCAGCTAGACAGGGCAACTGCAAACATTTTAGTCTGATCTCTTGACCTGCAGTAGCTCAGGCCAGAAATTTTTATCCCATGATTTTTCCAGATGGAGTTGAGCAACGTGTGGTTAAACAAAACTACGAAATTACTCCTCTGCAGGGACACTTTCTAACCCAGAGGTATGCAGCACCTTCCCAGCCTCCTGCTGTCTCTCCTGCAAAGTTTGTGCTGTCAGAATTATTTTTTTCCCCACATACAGGGGTTTTAGCAAGTATCAGGGGCACCTTGCAGCAAAGAATAGCCTGAAGAGTAGCAACAGCAAGGCTGTACCCAAGGGCTCTCAACCTCCCTGTAGGTACTTAAAGCATTTACTACCAGGGTTCTGCCAACTCAGCCCATTTTGACTCACATGGCTTGGAGAGCACTCACACTGCTGATCTCTTGGCAGAGGGACAGGAGATAAGCAACAAGCCAGGCCTTCGGAAAACATTTAATTGCCGCAGTTGCGTGCAGATTGCCTGGTTACCCATGTCCTGAACTAGTCATGTAAAGCATGAACGAACACTTCCAGTTCACACTAACTTAGCTGCGTTGCTACAAAGCCCACGTGTAGACTGTAGCTGGGACTTTGAGACAAAAAAGATCCAGACTCAGTGGCAGAGCTGTAAGGCACAGCTACTACTGGAACAATTAAGAACTATCCTAATAGACATGACAAAAGTACTAGAGATATAAAAAATGACTCTGTTCTCTTTTGCTCTTGGCTGTTGTGCTGAAGAGCTCCTCCTCTGCCTCTTGCTAGCTTGACATGTCATTAGAGATTATAATGAGGCTTTTTGAGCTGTGCTTGTGTCTTGTCCTTCCATGTTAAGCACTTGATGGGGAAGGGAATGCTATTTACCAGGCAGATTTTTTTTTTTCCCCCTTTTTTGTCCGTGTGCACACTTTCAGAAAAGTTTAAACCCTGTAAACTGACCAGAGCAGCAAGGTATACACGAGAACTAAGAGGTCTCTTGTCCCCTGGGTCACCCAGTCTGTCCACTGACAGAGGAAATTAAATGGCTCTGAAAGGGCTTTTCACTGAGACTCTGGGAAAGGCCAGCGTCTTGTTGCCCCGCACTAATTCCTCTCCACATTGTTTTCTTAACCCACTGAAGCCTCTGCTGAGTTTAGCCTCAGCGTTGTCCCATATATGAGACAGTTCCCATTCATATCAGTATCCCAGGAAGAGCAAGGAAGGTGGCACTGTAGCTGACGCAAAGACAAGAAGCAAAAGCAGATTTAGGTTGATGACCAAAAGTGGAGTCAACTACAGAGAAAATAAGTGGATAAGAAAACTGTTTAAAAGGCAATGGGAGGGAGATGCTGGCCATAGAGGGTGCTTTAGGCAGCTGTGACTAAATCCAATGGGGCAAAATATGTGCTTATAATAATATATTTGAATGAAGCACCGTATCGTACTTTGAATGAAGTCACCGTATGAGACACACTCTTCTGTTTACCAACAAAGTGTAAGGACATGGGGTTGTGATGGTCTCCGTTTGTTTTTGCAGAGAAACTAAACACTAACAAAAGTTGTTGAGCCACATAAAAATGTCTTGTTACGAATGTTTTCCTGTGATTCTAGAGAGGATCCAAGTAGTAACAGAGGGGGAGTAAAGGAAGCCCAGAGCTTTTAGCTTGAATATTTTAGATACAGCAGACAGCATAGATTTCTGGATGCTGCCAGGGTCCAGGGTTTGTTTCAATAGCTTTCCTGACAGGGTATCTTCCTGGAAAATCCACCTCTGGATTATCAAACTCACAAAATGCAGCTCGGTGAGGCTCTACACCACTTCTGTTTGGGTCTCCATTTCATCTTCCCTTCTTATTTCAATGAAACGACCTGTTGACCCTTGGCACTACTGTTTTTCATGAGTGTTCAGGAAAGGCTGGAAGCCAAGTGGCAGCTTTGAGGGTGACTCAAACGATGCTTTAGAAAGAACAAGAAAAAAAAGAAAAAGTAGCTTTATGACAAATGAGCCACTGCTGTACTATGAGATTTTCCCTTGTTCACCACATTTAGTGTGATCCTCCAAAAAAAGTATCATGACCAAGACTGGGGAAAAGCATCGAAGCACTAGCAACCTTTATACTCAGTATCATGTGAAGCCCAAATGGTTAAAATCCAGGCTTGCTCTTCACATGACAGTGCTTCACACCTCTGCTGCCAGACTCACAGTTTTATGGGCTCTGGTTTATAGACGTTTATCACATTTATATATATAGCTTTTCCTCTAAATTTAAAGACAAGGGTATTTTTCACAGCAGCCAGACTCCCATTTCTTGAATTTTTGCAGGAGTCACATGGAAGGAGAACCTCTAAATCACTAGGAAGCTTTGACAATGCAGACCCTACTGTGCAAAATTGCTTTTAAAAAGCACTTACTTTTTACGGTCTAATTTAGGGCGACATTGAATGTTCCCAAGAATACCTTCCAGTTCCTTCAAGTGTTCTGCCCTGTTAAAATGTCTGAAAGTCCTTTCCTGCATTAATTCCAAGCCAAATGTACTGTATGCCTTTTGGAACTATACCAAATGGCCAAACTTTAGGTCGTCATTTCTAGGATAAATTGCCTCTCCATCAGGCTGGGTGTGAAATGAATTGTGTAGGGACACAGAAACAAGGATTGCTGTTATTTCACATACATTAATGGTGCACGTATTGTTTGACCTGTAACGGCTACAGGACAAGTTGTTTTGGTGGGGGAATGATGGAGAACTAAATGCTTTTAAGACCCAAAATTCAGCCAACAAGCCACAGCAGACTGTGTCACTACCTGGCAACG
>NW_010264964.1:0-18515 GCF_000690775.1 Eurypyga helias | reverse complement strand
TGCACACAAGACACTCACACAATCAGATTTTCATAGAACAATTTAAGTTGGAAAAGACTCTTAAGATCATCGAGTCGAACCATTAACCTAATATTGCCAGGTTCACTTCTGTTTTCAAGCTACTCAATTCTGAAATAATCTTGTTTGCCATAGGGACGGCAGAGTTGCAAGACCCTGGAAGCAGAACTACTTCTCTCTCCTTGGGTGGTCTCCTGAAACGTACTAATACTACTGGTAACTGCAGTGGCTTCAGTGAAGCAGTTGGGAAGTCAGCTCTTGGGGAAGCGAGGCCAAAATCTGCCCTCGACTCAATAGTATGGGTGCTCAGGGCATCATCCTGTAAGCCTCTTAGTGGCCCTAGCATGCAGCTATATAGATTTGAGAGAGTAAATAGACTTCCTTACAGGACACCTTTGGAGTAGGTTTCTTCTCCTCTCTTCCCTAAAACAAAGATAAACACTTGAAAAGCTCAGCTTGGGATGATACCACATTCTTGTTTGCAGAAGGACTCCTCACCCAGCACCTGGCAGAGCAGCCTGCATGTCACCTAGATTCTGCAGCAATTAGCAATGTTTAAACAGCTACAATTTCTTCCAGCAACCCTTCCTCACAGCACTGCTTTTGCACTATTCTTCTGCAATAGTTCAAGTACATCAAATCCTCCTTTTTCTTTCTCAAAGAATTTCCCTTCCTCTGATTTATTTTTCTGGCAATCCACTTAATAGTGGAGACCGATGAGGGATTTGGGAGTTGACAGCCTCTATTTACCCACTGGCCAAAGCACCACCTCTTTGGCATCTCTCCAGCAACACTTCAGCTCCTGCTGAGAGCTGCCCCTGCAGGCCAGCAGCTGGAAGATCCCAGATCTGCTTGAGGGCAAGAAGCTTTCCAGTCATATAACAGGATTCCTTTCTTTTTAGCAATACCCTTTTCTGCGAGTCCTGTCCCATCCCCCAATAATAATCATGCGCCAAATAGGAAATACAGTCCTCCTTTCTTCATAAAGCACACAGAGCAGAAAAGGAAAAGTTCCCAACAAATAAAAATTCTCCAGGCTGTCATCACTTTTAAATAAGAATGCATGGAGACTTTCATACAAGGTTCTATGTTTCAGATGCAAGGATAGTTCTGAAACTGCCTGGTTTTCTTATGGGAAAGAAAGCACAATGTGTGTTTGGGAGGTAAAAGGTCCCCAGGGATGCTTCATTACCAGCTTGCTTGAACCAACCTAGATGGAGCTTGAATAAGATCACAGAAGACCAGGATTCGTTACAAGGGGTGGAGGAAAGGGACATGGGAACTTAATCACCCTACTACTCCGTGCCTGATGGCACCATTAGAAAAGAGCTACTCATCTCTTTCATGAAGTGCTGTGAAATTTGTGACACATATCAGAGATGTGGTCTGTGACAACATCATTCTTCACTGGAGTTTGCAAAAAGAGGAAAAGTTGCATCAGGGGGGAAGATAGATGGAGGTGTTGTGCAGTACTAAACCACATTGGCTGAGAAAGCAACCTCCAATTATGTTCTGAACAGTTCCCTTGAGTCCCCTAGAACATTAGAAACAACAGAGTACAGCTGATAAGTAAATCTCCTTGACATCTCAGAGACAAGGTATGGTTCGACTCCACCATCCTCATCAGAGCAAGAAAAAACAGGTTTTGCCCTCGGGAGAATACAGAGACAGCAGCACAGCCTGCAGAAGCAGCACCAAAGGCTGCAGACACATTCTCAGTTGACCAGAGCAAGCACTTACAGAGCAGGGTAATGGCAGACTTCAGATATCATCACTCACAAAAGATCAAATGGATCAAATCCTCACCAGCAAAGACCAGGTCCTAAAGCTATTGAAGTCTCAGAAGTGCTATGCTCTAAGTTATGCTTCCCTGTTCCTCCTACCAAGAGGAAAAGTCAAAAATAACTAGTGATGCACATGCCTCAGGCTAGTGATCTCAACCACCTAAAAGCAAATTGTTCTCCCCTGAGGCCACACCACTGCCACATCTGAGCATCCCTGGTGATTTACAGTCCCTTCAAATTAAACATTAAATATTAAGACAGATTTTCTCTTACCTATTACTTCTGGTGTCCTGGGGTCAAGCTGCTTGCCATATGTGAGAATTACTGGTGATTTATAGTTCCTTCAAAATAAACAAAATTCCAAATAGACAGATTTTCTCCTGTCTGCCCACAAGCCACTTGTGTCCACTTGAAAAATATGAGACCTCATCCTCCGTGAGTCAAGCCCATCACAGACAGTTCTTCCTGGAATATATTTAATTGTGCATGCTCCCCAATTAACTTGGAACGCAAAAGGCCTGCTATAATCTTTTCAACAAGTACCTCAGCCACTCCCAGAAGGTGGGATGCCTACACGCAGGTGGCCTGGATCACACTGTAATAACAACCACCCTCTCTGCTACTACAATGCTATATCAAACAGAAGCTCACCTACTGTTTAAGGGAAGGATTCTCCTTTCTAGCTGGAGGAATAAGGAAGGCCCATCCATTCTGATCCTCCAGAAAAGAGAGGAGGCTGATTAGTGAGAAGGAAAGTTATGGGTAGAAAGATCAGTAAATGATTTAGGGGGTTGCATATCTGATAAAATTTATAGCTATTAGCTGTGTCCCTGCCCAAGGCAGGGGGTTGGAACTAGATGATCTTTAAGATCCTTTCCAACCCAAACCATTCCATGATTCTATGTTGTTGGGAGGAATCTTTAGTGTACTGGACATATTGCGTGGACCAATGTGCTTAGAGATTTTTGTATAAAAATTAAATCACCTTTCCCTTCCATAAGATTTTGAACTGAGTTTTCTTACACTATTTTCCAACTCATGGAGGCACGCTGTCAGCACATTCACCCACAATCATGAATTGAAGGTAATCCATCAGGCAGGTAGGAGCACCTTCAGACACTCACAGGCGTGGTTGTGAGCCAATACCCTCGATGATGCCACTAGCTGCTGTTTTGGATGCCAGAGAGTTTCTAGTAGGAACTGGCAGAGTCTGTTTCTTCTCGCTGAGCTATATTTAGCTATTTTTAGACACCAGGCAAAGAGGAAGGGAAGTTCCTGGCATCTAAAAGACAGAGCTGCAGAGAAAAAAAACCCTCTAGGTAAGCAGGCCAGCCTGCTGTTTGTTATCAGAGCATGTCAGTGAAACTCTCCCCAAGAGGATAAAGGGGGAAATATAATATAAATGGAAAACTAACAATACCAGAGAAAGGTACCAATGTGGAAAGAAATGTGTTAATTAGAAAACCTCTCAGTGAGTTGAAGGGAAGCAAGAGGTCTGTAGCCATGTCACTTATGCGGAGGCAAGTGGAAATATTAGCCGTGAGCAACACTGAGCCTAGAAAGGGAACATGATAGAAAAGAGGTTCTCCAGCTCTGGAGAGAGGTTTCATTTGTTCTCATTATGCATACACCCTTTGTACTGCTAACGATATTTCTCGGTGCTCAGTTCTTGTAAGCACCATTTCTCCTCCAAGACACCCAAGTCCCTGGTGGTTGCTCAGGATGGTTAATGCCATACACATTCATACTAAGAAGGTAGCTCTGTCTGAAGTTTCATTTGTTCTCATTATGCATACACATTCACACTAAGAAGGTAGCTCTGTCTGAAGGACCAGAAAGAGCTGTAGCTGTACCATGACAAGCTGGGGTGTAAAGAGAGGCTGCGCTACACCATGAGGCTGATAAAGGAGCTGCCCCCTGCCCCTCGGTTTCAATCTTGGCCCCTTGGTTGCAGCCCTGCATGAGTACTTGTGTGGCCTGGTCTGCCTGATCTCAAATGGGAATTTTTCCACTTATGTGACACACACAAAGTTATCAAACTCTCTTGGGAGCTTCCTTACCTTGTAACAAAAGTAAGAAAGTATTACCATAGCAATATTCCTTCTCCCAAAGGGATGTAATCAATCCCAGTACCTCCGAATCTGTGTGCAACCCTACAGTAGTAAACTAGCAGTACCACCAGGTCAAGTGCTTGCATGGTGAAGGGTAAGAGGAAGCGAGGAGGAAGCAGATTTCATTTTTTACCTTTTAAGAGAGTTTTATAAACTGTAGGTAGGAACAAATGGTTTGAAAATGCATGAAGAGTCCCCAGCTAGTGCCCCAGTGAACCTGTAGTAATGTTTTGCCTCTGAAGCATTTATAAATGTATGAAAAATGTTATCCAAATGAATAAATAATAGCTCTCAGACTGTTCTGCCTGAAGAATGGCATAAACTTTGCATAAGCCCTTGCATTCACACCCCTGTGTTCCCAGCCCCTCCTTGGAAAGCAAGGGAGGGAAGCGTGGGAGGGAAAGGACTCATTAGTAATGCTTCAAGCCAGAAGTCCAGATGGGATCTGAAGCTGAGCAATGTGGGAGACATGGCTTAAGGTTCAGTCTGCATGAAGGGTGCATCTGTTTGTGTCTTGAAAGTATACCTTGACTTCACCTGCCAACTATACGCATCTCAAACTAAATGAGCTTCCCATTATTAAAGTGCAATGTATTCTAGTTTTCACTGCAAGTAAGGCTTCACACAGGGAAGTAGACATCTGCTGAGCATTTGCACATGTGTTAAAAAGGGAAGACAGCACTTCTCTGACCTCCAAAAGCAAATTCTGTACTGCTGAAGGGTAAAACATGCAGTGAAATAGGAGGGAAGCAGCAACACTGGGCAGTGATAAGCAGGGATATACGTTTGCCATTAATACTGTTGCAGCTAGGAAAGAAGCCTCATCTTTCTAGCACTGACGGCAATAAGCCAGCTTTAGAAGGGAGCCTGCAGAAACCCACCCCTTTCTGCCCTGTAAAAAAACCTGTTTGGGTTCAACCTGATGCAGAGCTCTCCAAGACACAAAATCCTTCTGTGTTACACAGAAGATCACGGTCATCACAACTCCCTCCAGCATTTAAGCAGCTTCTCTCCCCAAATTTGCAGAATGTTTTGTTGGTTTCTTTCTCTAGCTGAAGTTGAAGGGAAAGTGGTTATTTACCACAACAGCAAAAATGCTTATGGAAAGGTCAGAACGTTTCCCTCCTGTTTTCTCCCACACATACAGCAACAGCATGTGCCAGATAACACATGGTTTTTGGGGTGCTGCATTTGCCTAGTTTACAAATGTACAAAGCTGTAATACTACATGGTACATTATTCATCAAAAAGGATAGTCCAGCACAATCAGAGCTCTTCCAGACAAGACTGAGAAAATTGTGTTTTCTTATCTACCTGTAGTACAACATATAATGTACATGATGTATAATGCAATAGAATGCAAAGTATATGATACGGTGTCTTATAATATTTCCCTTGAAGAAGCTGAGATTGATTTCTGGAAGGACAGTCTCTCACCTCTTCCTTTCCCAGTCCCTGGCCAGTTCAAACATTTGGTATCTATGTTCTATAATGCCCTTGGAGCCTCACTTTGGGAGCAGGTCTTTCAAGCATCCAAGAGCGAAGCATATAATATCAAACTACCTGCACTAAGACTCAGCTTCTGATTACATTTATGCAAATACCGATATTTATTGGCATAACAGGAAGATTGCTCGACTGCCTCCAAAGAAATCAGCCCCTTTATTCAAACAGATGTGTCAGTTCTGAGCAGTTAATAAGATCTCTTTGTAGTCTGTAGATATGCATGATAAAATCAGGTTACTTAGCACTTCTGCTGGCAGAGGAACTGAACTGCTAGGAATATTGGTAGCAGGCAATAGTGCAATTGCTAAGAGAGATATTTAACTACTCTTCAGAGTAATTCTTGACAGTGCTAAGGGAACGCAAACATACTCAAAATCTCACTCGAGTTTCAGCTGCCAGTGCTGTTGACTGTAGAACCCAGTAGGAGTGTGATGTCCCTGTAAGGCATCCAGCCAGAGGCAACCCACAGCACCAGATGAGATCCGTAAGGTGATAAGAAGGGAGAGCTTGGCAGAAGAGAAAGCATAATCATCATCATCTCCCCGAGGAAGAGAGCCTTGAGGACCTTTTAAGGCTAAATGCACTTATCTTGGTTTAAGAACTTGAGGGCATTGTAAATTTGCCTAAAAGTTTGGTTAGATACAAGATCAGCCTCCGATTTGCATTTGCTTTCTCAAGGCTTTAGGTTTATTTAACTTGTTTCTTATCAGCCTGTGAGAAGACTAGGCTGGGTTGCACTGAGACAAGGAAATCTGACTCTGATTGACCGTGTGGGAGAGAGCGCTGGGCAGTCGTGTATCAACTTAGCACGATTCACGACAACTAGCCTAAGGAGGAACCAGGAATCCCAAATGCAGACCCTAATATACAGTACTTCACTGCCACCCATCGCACCTGGGAAAGTGCCTGGGATCCTATCGTGGACATTGGAATTTCTGTTTTCATTTTACCCTAATTATCTATGAAATCATGTTTGCAACCTGCTAAAATGCCCACTTAGACTACTGGGTAGCAAACATTTGCTTATCTGCCAAGAGGTTTTCTAACCAGCATTTATCTACATAGAGAAATCAGACCACTATTCACATCTGATTAACAAACACAGACTCTAATTAGCCCATGTGATTAAGATTCATTTGAGAAGTCACTTCAACACATACATAAAACCATCCTTCCTTTACTCAGTGATGATGATGATGAGAAAGAAGAGTAGAGGTCCTATGTCACTCCAACCCTGCAAAGGAAAAGCATAACCGTTTATGGGTATGTTCAAAGCAAAGGATCAAGCCACTGTGTGATTTTTTCCCACCAAGGAATTTGTTGCACAAGGGCCACAGCACAGACAAGCAGAGTTGGGGCAAGAAAAGTTGCCATTCTTTACCAGCCCACCAGTGTCTGCCTGTGTTTTCTTAAGATCTGTAATTACAGCACAGGGGGTGGCTCTCACATACATAGTCTTTGGGCTCTAGATTTTACTTCCCTGAGAGAATACAGCTGAGATTCAGGATCTGGGTCTTAGTGCAGAGAGGCAGGGGCTAGGCTGTGAAATTCTCCACGACGCAGAAAAGACTCTCGCATTCCACGCTGCTTGAATTTCACTGTAATATTACCTACTTATAGCAGAATGCTACAGACCATTGCTGTTCTCCCAGGAATGCTGGGGAAAGTTGTGTCAGTGTTGCTAAATAACACATCGCCTATTGTTCATATGGTTTGATGCAACAATTACTACAATCAATTTGATTTGTAATGCGTCCTGTCTTATGAATCACTGAGTTAAATCACCTTAACAGTGTCAATGAGCTGCTAGTGTAATCGAGTCTCAGCAAATTAAAGTTTGGGGTAATCATTAAGAGCTGCTTTGTACAAAGGAATATATTCGTGGTTTTGATGCCAAGCGATTATACTCTTGCAATGGGAGAAGAATCCAGAGTAACTGTAGCAAACAATATTAACCCAGCCCGAGCAGCCTCCAGTGACAGCATGTATGTTGGCATATTGATTACCATTTCCTTATATTTCTCTGGTCATGACTACATAGCACTAAGCAAGTTATCAGGGTGATGCAGAACTCCCGTTTACTGGCTTGTTTTCCTCCCAGATAACAGACTTGACCAACCAAAGTTTCTCTGTCAGGATAACCTGCGGTCCTAGTCTATTCCAAGCGTGTGAATGCCTAGGGTGTGAAAAAATAAAATGGGAGAACACCACATACAGCATATTTTAGTGTAAAGGCACAGCCTGCAACCTGATGCGTTTTCTTTCTCTAGGTGAGTCACTGTGGGAGGTATTGCTGTTGTTTGTATGAACACTTGTATGCCATTAACATTTTTACTTTAATTAAAACCATATTGAAATCCATGACAAAAATTCTGAAAGGGCTAAAAACCCATCCAAAAAAAAAAAAATCTTAGAAAGGAGAGAAGAACTGAAACCTCAACAAATATGTTACATGAGCAACAAATTTCATAATGGCTCATTCAAAACACAGAGTTATCAAAAAATACGGTTGTATCAACAGGGTAATCTGCTTTGGCAGTTGTACATGTAAAAATATAAGTACCAAAAAAGTCTATAATTTCTTTTGGCTGCAAAGAATCACCTGCAATCATCTAAGTAATTTTCAAAGGATTCAAACTGAGCCAAAGGAAAAGAAGAATAAGGTGGAGAAAAGAATGTTCTGGGGAAAAATACAGTATTAGAATTTATTGCATTAGGTGCTTCTGCTTAATATTAATCTGGATTTACTCTTGCACTGCATTGCTCTTACGGATGAGTTACCTATCGTTCTAGGCCTGATCTTTGAAGCGCTGTCACGCCTTTCTGGTGAGAGAGATTATTTTTCTGCACAAACCCCCCCTGCCCTGTTCAAGAAGCTGGATGGTGAAATTGGCTCTAGGTAGCAAGAGGCACCTGCCGACTATGATTCTACTATCTCCATTCCGAGCAGAAGATCTCCCATTGCCTCGGCTGTGCATAGCATGCAAAACAGCTCATTTCATTTCCCAGGCAGGGCTGAATTTGGGGAGATGTGATATCAGCTAAAAGTAAAATGTTTATGCAAATATTTCTTCCCAGGGCAATCTGTATTTTTAGAGCTCTCTCTTCACCACAGACACAGTGTCTGACTGGCAGCACTTAGTCTGCTCCCAGTCTTCCTATAGGAGCCACCCTTTGCTAATGGTGAAGATTGTTAGTGTTGCTTCCAGGTACTAAAGATTCCTTTAGATCTGTGGGTACTGTTAATGGTGATTATTCCTTTCTGCAGGCGGGGCCCGTAGGAAAGTGGCTGTGCTGTCCTAGAGGGTTCTGTGGCATAAGCCAAAACAGAGAACATCATAGAAAAGGAGGTGAAAGCAGGTATCCCAGTGACAGCTCTTTTGATGGAGTAAACATTTTCCAGCTGCTCCTTTGCTGAGGGTCTCTGCAGCCTTCATTGGTGCTACTAATGATTATTGTCTCTGTAGTATGGGAGCACCTAAGAGCAGATGCTTGTAAGAACTCTTGCACATTCATCCCTTACTGGCAATCATCCCAATCCTCCACTCTTCCCCCTGGCCCGTGCACTATTGCCCTACTGCCCTTAGAACTTCTGCATCTTTTTAAGTTAAAATTGCAGTTCAGATTCCCTGTTAAAGCTGATGGGATAAAGACAGCAAAGAAAACCCTGCCGCAAGGCTGCCTAACACATCAGCGCTGTCTCCAGCGATGAGACAGACCTCCCCTGTCCAGCCTCCCTCTCCTCCCACTGTAAGCCTGGCACACAGCCCTTCCTTCCAGCCCAGCTAGAGGTGACCAGCATGTCCAGTGTGCTTCAGCATGGTCCCCCCGTGCTTCCCGGTGCCTCGTACGCAGGGGCCTATCCTTAGTCTGAAGCGTGGCCCCAGCCAGCCCAGCCACACACAGCTCGCAATGCACGAGGGATCTTTCCCTTGGCAAGGAATCTAATTACGAGGGAGGGGATTAGGATGAGCTCTCAATTAGATTATTATGTTTTCAGCTGTCACAGGAACGGAATCCTGGTTTCTGACAAATATATTTACAAGTGAAGTGATCCAGCCCTGGAAACCAGTAAGATTCTGTATCAGCTCTGCCAAGCACCACTGTTAAGAGCCTGTGTAAGAGAGTTAAACTAATTTTGAAGAAAAATTCGCATTTCCAATGAAATCCAGCAGCAGGTATATTCCCTCTACCTCCCTGAGCAACAGGAGCTGTGAAGGAGCTAGCTGGATGTTCAAGCACGTAGCCGAGGCAAGACTGTCTACAGTTTTGATGACAGATGCTTTATTTTTCTTAGGACATATATTAACCTTGCTGCAGGCTCCTAGGAAAACAATTAATGTAAGGAAATAAGGTAACCAAAAACTGTCAAAGTAGATTTCTGTTCTGCGAGTTATGGGTGTTGCAACTGCCTGTGGTACTAAGCAGGCAGAATGTTCGTATATTGGTAAGGGGATGCCTCCTAGGCCTGAGATGCAGACTTCAGTGTGTAATTTGCCCTGTGCCCCCCCATCTCCAAAACGCTTGCTGTCTAACAGAGAAAAGAGATGGCATGTGGAGGCATTAGAAGCCTGAGTTCATGGAAGGGGGGTAGTGGTGGGTGCACTGGACGGGATGAACAGGCAGATGATGCCCTCACGGTCACTGGAAGAGAGTGGCAGAGGCTGCAACTGAAGCCAGCTTACCCCAGTACGGTGTCTCTAAAACCAGGACTTTCATAAGGTGCTTTGCAAGAGCCAGCAAGTGGTTTTGAACAGACCCAGAGAAATGTCTAGTTGGGGTAAGAGATGGTGACACTTTCTAATTAGGAAGGAAAGGAATTGTTTTCTGTGAGTTCCCTCTGTGATCTCATCCCCTGTGAAGCAGCCAAAAATATCAAGGCATCCTCACTTAGGAAAGAGCACATTGTTCCGTGTGTCTCTTGGCAAAGAGGGAGGTGAGGAGCAGGTCAAGCATGAAAACATGCTGTAATACCTCACATGCCCCAGCAGACTCCCCTGGGTGCAACGCGTGTTTCCCCAACCGTTCACCACCCAGCCCAGGGCCACCAGCTCCAGGTGAATCTCGGCTTCGCTGGTCATCGGCTGGAACCTTCTCAGGCTCGGTCTCGGTCCTGTCTAACAGTGAGGAAATATGCTGTCCCTAATAAGCGGTGACACGGTAATTTTCTCCATCATGTCAGTTGTCAAGGGGGCCAACAGATTCCCCCCACATCCGAGGGTTTCACCGTGAGCCTCCATGAGACACGCTGAGGAGAAATAAATCAATTATGGAGCCCAGCATCTGCGGTCTGCTTCACAGCAGCTGCCCAAAAAGGATGATGGGCTCTTATCCATACGCTGAGCTGCAGGTCAGGGCGGGAAAGCCGCGGAGGGCAAGGGAAAGGTCTTGGGGATTGATGCTGGCCATTACAAGGCCTTACTAACGCTTCTGGGTCAGTGTTGACAGCCTCCTTCGGAATAAAAAGCTCCAGTGATGCATGGCTAAGCAATGTGGTGGTGTCATTCCACTACAAATGGCACTCAGTTCCCCGGCTGTCCCTCTCCCTGCTGCGGCCGGCTGCGATGGGGGTTATCTGAGCCGGATTGCTGAACAAAGCCTGCAGCTTAGGGGTTGTCCACTGTCAAAGTTGATAGCTTCTACCCAGGCCAAGCACCTCGTTTCTAGCCATTACAGTATGGACATACAGCATATGTTTCTCTTTAATTAAAGAATAAAAGACAAAGCTGATAGAAAACATAAGGGAAATGGTCTTGTGGGATAGATAATCATTGCGATATTCTGAGCACACGGGCCAAGTGATCCCACTCAAATTTGTTCTCAATTCTCTGAGGTCTACTCATCAAAACAGCTTTTTTTCCCTTCCCTTTGTATTCTTCACTTGCATCTGTTGTTTTCAGAGGAGAAAAATGCTTGTACCAAAATTTCATGGTTTAGAAATCCTTCCTGAAATTAACCCTCTAGAGGATTTGAATCTGGTTTCTGGGGACATGTTCTGGCCAGATGTAGGGGGCTGGTACTGATGGCATAAGAGTTAGTGGCTGTCAGTGGAATTATGGGCTTTAATTTTCTCTATTCCTCTTAGCATTCATTAACTGATACCACTAGCCGCTTGCCACCTTTATTAGTGCAGTCAGTGGGCAACTTTCCAAATCAATTAATGTTATTGTTTCATTTCTTAGGGCTGTAAAATCACAAAATTTACAAGAAATATGTAAGGCTAGGAAGTATGCCATGGAAGTATGGCAGAGATGCAGAGTAATTAGATCAGCTAGAGCCACTGAAATCCCATCTGCTGAGCATGTTCCATTAAAATATCTTTCTCTTTGCTTCAAGAAATATTATTAGCTTAAATATCACAAGAAGGGGGGAGGAAAACACAATGGATTTTTAGATTAATTCTTCACAGATACATTTGAAGGGGAAATTGCAAACAGCTTTTCTATATCAGGGTAGCTTTTTCCTGTTAGAGCCTATATTCTGTGTGGGGCTTGGCATTGAGACAGGGAAAGCAGATCTGCTGCAGGAAGTAATCTTGACGTTGGTTTGGTGTTCTTCCCCATTAAAGAACAGTTCAAAGCAATAGTTAGAGAGTAACAGTTAAGCAAAGCCACAAGAGGTTTGACTGGGTGTCAGATCTCTTGTGAGCTGAGAGCAAAGAGAAATCTGCAGGGACCTGCAAGGCCTCCTGCTTGTGGAGGGATGGAGGGGCCAGGCTTGTATCTGGGAACACCTAGAGACAAGAGCTGGTTGTATGGGCCTGTGCAAACATAAAAGAGAAGGCTTTCTCTGGCCTGGATATCTCCTAGGCTAATGATCCCTATGATCATAGCACAATTTAGGCTGGATGGGATCTCTGGAGATCTTCAGTTCAAGCCCCTGCTCAAAGCAGAACCAACTACAATATTAGATGAGTTTGATAAGCTGACATGATGGATAAAGAACAGGCAGGATAAAAGGGAAGCAGCAGACTAGTCTGGTGTCTGAATGCCCATTCTCACATCCAGTTGCTGGATTACACTCCATCCTCTCGGTACAGTCTCAAAAGCTAGAGCAGTCTTTAATTCGTTATATAGCAGGAAGAACAGCAGGGAGATTTCGCGAGCTGTTACAGCTCCAGCACACATTGCTTCCATTCATCTTTTATCCTCAAAGAATAAATAGCCTGAAGGGCCTATCATAATGGTTATAATAATGGTTAAATTGTGCAATGTAAATTAAAAGCAAAAAGAAAGAGCAGAAGCCACTGAGCCAGTAGAAAGCATCTCCCTGCAGGCAGGATTGAAATCACCTATCCCAGAATCCTCCAGCTGAGCTTGTCACCACATTGGCTTTTAATGGTCTTTTTGCATCAGCACACCTTATTTTCCCATTGCTAAGCTGAGGGAATGAGAAAATCTTTCTCCAAACTTTAGTCTTGTCTGTCTAGTTTATATTTTGCAGTAAGAGTCTGTGACACATCACATTTCAAGTCTCGTCTCACGTGTGCGATTGTGTAATAATATACAACCCTGGCTAGTGGGTGTCACACTCTTTGTGTACTAACTGAAGAGCCAATATGCTTTTCCTACAGATGGATTTGTTTTGCCCAGCACTTCAGTTGGCTTACAAGTTGCAAAACTCTGTTCCGTTCTCCTAAAACTCTCTCTAACGGATCCCTTTGGAAAATACTCTTCCGTGCATGCCAGGCACCTCAGGTCTGACACAGTGCATGCTACGGTACACCAGCAACACCTTGTTTCTAAGGTGCTTGCTTTTCAGCTTGTGTTATCTGACTACGACTTGCTTAGTCCTGGATCTTTCTCCCATGACCACACAAAAAGTGAATAACTTAGGAACTTTTTTTTTTCCCCACTCATTATCTTTAACAACTTAATTTTGACCACAGAGGCAGATAACAATTCAAGGATTATTTTAACAAAGAGGAGCTGTGATGTGTTTACAGTTTTTATTGCTGTCTCTACCTTTCTCTAGCTCCAGCGAGATTGCTTTTCTTTCCCTTTGGTTCCTGAAACAACTTTAGCCATGGATAATTGGATCAAACACCCAAAACTCCAGTTGCAGAGCTCAGGGCATCATTAAGCTTCAGATTAGGAGTATTATTACTAGCAGGTGATTTTAATTTGCTGCAGCAGTCAGCAAAGGTAAAAGTGATATCAATATATTTGTAATCTTGGGTTGCTGCCTCAGTTATTTAATGTGTGTGGAAGGAATAAACCATGGAACAGGCTCTTAGAGTGTTAAAGGACAAAGATTAAGCAAAAGAAATGCCTGGGAATTTTAAGTATACAATGTTTGTATCTAAATGTTTAACATCTAAATTTAACAATAAAGTGATGCTTGAAGGAGTTACATGCCAATTTGTGACAGGAACATTAGGTTCATCCAAGCTGAAGTGCTGGAGCGTAGCAGTGATTGAAAGACATCTTTGTGCTGTATTGCTAAGCAACCCCATCCTCAGCTTTGTGGCTCCTTACTATCACTTACCCCCATTTCAGAAGTAAACTGCAAAAGTGAAACTCCCAATTTAGGGAAGGGGATCAAGGAAGCATAAATGTTGTTTTCATAGTCTGTTAGGAGTGGCAGCTGGTGGGATGGATCGGAAGTAATAGCCTTTTGCAGTCAGCAAGTTTTCTTCCTCAATGTTCAATGCCTGAAGCTTTGGGGATTATCAGATTCCAATAACAAAAGGAAATATTGATTTTACTTAATAAGCAGAGACACTAAGCCTCCTCTTTCTGCTGGCACAGGAGCCCAGTCTCTAAGCAGAGGAGAATCTCCTCTGCGACAGCTCTGTTGGGGCACATCAGCTTTCCCTCCTGCAGCCCGTGTGGACCTCCATCCCTGTATTTTGCTTTTTCCCATACCCCCTGTGAGGTCTGAGGAGGATACTGAATCTCAGACTAACTTGGAGTTAGATGGGGCCTTTGGGCTTTGCACCAGAAACAGATCTAATGGGGACCTTAGCACAGGAGGTGAGGTTCTGGCTTTTGGAAGATTTCAGTCCACAAAGACACAAGCAAGGGGGTTGGATAACGTAGGAGAGGGGAGCCAGGATACACAAAGCAAGAGAAACGCATTACATAGTAGGAAAGGTAACAAGAGAGATCTGAGGGTGAAGGGTAAGATTTACCTAAGTTAAGCTCATCTTTGCAACAGGGCAACTCAGTTTAGCACTTTTTTCCAACTGATTCCCAGATAACTTGGTTTGAATTGGAGGTATAAAACGAAATGAGAGTACCCACACTCTGAGCATCAATGAAGCAACACTATTTTAAAACTTTGCCTTTAAATAAATCACGCTGACCTTCTTGTTTACAAATAAATCAATCACTTAGATAATCTTTCTTCCCCTATGCCTGGCATGATGCTTCTTATGGAACGTAGAGCAGCCAAAGGCTTAAGGAGAGAGGAGCAGTGGTAAACAGGGAATTTGGTGTAACTCTTTGGGCTTCGTAAGTCCAAAGACGAAAAACATATCACTGTATACATGCATCACGGGTACTACAGAGGAAAGAAAACTGCAGTTATACCAGAGATTAATTCAGTTCTCAGGTATCATATTTTGTCTGAGAAAGAAAACGAGGGGGGCAGGGGGGAAATGATGTGAACATTTTCCCCCTAACATTGTCAACTATAGTAACCATGGCAATGGGAGGAGCAACTTCTCCGAGATTGTATGTCTGGTAAACATATTCTCTAGACTTGCTTTTATTATGGTATTAAATAGCATGTTTGTGCTGAGTCCTAGGACAATATATTATTATGTTGTTATCACCGAGAGCCAAATCTACTGGTTGAGCATTCAGCAGAGTTACTGGTCCTAAATGCAGAAAAAACAGCCAGTCCAAAGATTCCTTATGGGAAAACAAATATAGCAGCTTCCACAAATATTCCTGTCTCCCTGGGAGGTTTGTTTGGTGAGGTCTGTTCTCCCTCTAGTGTCCTGACAACTGGGGTAAGAGCCTGTCATTGCTGCTAGCTGCTGGAGCTGCTCCTAGCTCCAGCAAGAAAAGCCAAGGGCCCTTCCCAGGCAAGATTTAGGTTCAGTCCTTGCCCACACATAGCTGTGGTGGGTTTCGTTTGAGCTCTTCTCCCAGGGACTAGTAAGAGCTGGTGCCTGACTCCTGAGCTGGGAGACCATTTTGATCCCTGCTATTCATCTGCACAAAGACAGAAACCCCTGTCTGCTGCCCAGATGTGCTGCAAACCATTAGCAGAGAAAACAAGGGTTCACACTTCTGTGAAATATTGGCTCCAGCTGTTATAACATAGGCCTTCAAATGTTTTCTCAGTGTAAATGCTGAAAAATACGTTTTACTATTTTACTACTCTCCACCTCTCCTCACCCTTGGTTGTATTGCTAAAGATAAAACTGGAAAATTGGTAAATGTGATGCCTTGTATAGAGTGAATGTGGAACTGGGCAGCTCAGGGGCAGGAGGATGAATCCTGGTAACTTGTTCAGTGCTGAAACTACTTGAGTAGATGACAGGAAATCTCCTCCTGTACAGCCCCACTGTGTGTGTTTTTCTAAGACACATGTAAGTTGATGCTGCCTCCATCATACTAGATTTCATGTGAGTGAACAGTCTCACCAGACAGAGGTGTCTGAGTTTCTGTCTGCTTGATAGATGCCTCCTATGATGAACGTCAGTGCCAGCCCCCACAAACAGGAGCGACCCACCCAGGTTCATGTAACTCAGTCCCTGATGCAGAGCCAGAAGGTGCTGTACCCTTCCTTCCCCTAGCCCTGCCTTTTCACAGGGCTGCTGATGACCGCCTCAGAAGCAGTGCTGAGCTGAGCTGGACAGGAGCCCTCAGCTCAGTAACTTCAGCCAGCCAGGCATTAGCTCGGTCTGGGTCCCTGTCCTCCTTTCTCCTGTGACAACCCCTGCTCTGTGACCTCTAATCAACATCGGCATCATCTGCTTAAACATTAAGTGAGGTGAAGCCTTGCTCTTCCACTGGATTCTCGGTGCAGTAGTTCTAATAAATATAATTATCAGTGTGCTAAGTTACTTGAATGCAAACTCTCCCAAGACCTGGTTGTTTCCTTTCTGCTCTAATAACCTTTGTTTTATTCAACTTCAGGAGTTTCTTCAAGTTAGAGGCTCCATTCCATCCTAATCTCCTAAGCAGACCTGTCAAGTTTCATGGTGGGATCAAGGGGGGAAATGAAGAAGAAATTCAAGCAACACGCAGTCTGCCTGAAAATCCAACTTGAACATCTCCCAGGTAGAGTCTTTGGGCAAGTTTATTTCCCTTCATCCACTGGGTGCAATCAAAAGATGTGGTCTCATTTCAAAGACAGCTTTTCCTGGAAGAGCGAGGAGGGGCATATTATGCTGCCTTCACTTTGCCTTTTCTGCAACAGTCTGGTTTACGGCTGGTGAGATGAAACCTAAACCTATACAGCTCTGCCTTCCGCTGCGCTGCTCTTGGAACTACGCTCTGTTTTGAAAGCAGAACCCTGAAACTTAGCAAAAGTCCACCAAATGCAGTAGTAAAAGATTTGTGCATGATTTCTAAATGGGGAAGAAAACACTAAGATTTTTGCATGTTCGTCCAGTAATCAAATTAACTGCAACTTGGCCAGCTTCCCTTCTCTGGTAAGTTTGACAGGTAGCTTTCAGGAACCAGGCGGTCTAACCTGAGGATCAGGCAGTCAGCAGTAGGCAAGTCAGGCTTGCAACATGCTTCTTGTTTTAAAAAACAGACTTTGACTGGAGCCTGATTGGTTACAAAGCAGGAGCATAATATTTCTCATTTTTTAATTTAAGACTGCATGCTTTTTATCTTGGGAAAACCATTGAGAAAAGGTAAATCTGGGGAAAAAAATAACAGTAGGGTGCAAAAAGGCTCAAGAGAGCCATACATGGAACAGGGCTGTCGTCATTGTTCAACAAGAGTAGCAAGGTTTACTAAAAGGTTCAATTCAATACTTTTTGTTCCTCCATTTCACATTAAAAATCAAACTTCTTGCTGAACAAGTTTCCCCAGAGGCAAGGGTTTACTTTTTTTTTTTTTGAGGGGGGAGTATTTGTTTTTCTCATTTTCTATTTCTCTCCATTAGATTTAAAACCCGTTAGTGACCTTATGAAAGGTTAAAGTACAAGATCTGACAATAATTTTTGCTTTCTGTGACTTTTCTGCACCAAAACTTTTCTCTCCCTCTTTCATTCTCCTCCATCCATAGAAACAAAAGGGGTTTTTCTCCTTTCTCGGCCTTTCCCCAGTCTTCCTCATTCCCATCTAAATTGGGACCACACCAAGATGCTTTACACGGTGAACACTGACTTGGTATTCAATAGCAAACGTGTTCTGATTTTCTCCCCTTGATTAATTTTGTTAGAGAGGTGATGAACTCCACCTCTGACCTCCCCTCCCTGCCTGTCAGTCAGCTTTCACTGATGCAGGCAGCTTTTAAGCAACTCCAGTAACTCAATCATCCCTGCAGAGCCTTTTTGCGGCTGGGAATAGAACATCTTTTGTCCACAATGGGGAAGTGAGATTAATGACTGAGCGGCCCCAGTGATTTCAATATTCATGTTGAGGGTAGATGTGCTGATACTGAGAGAAAGACCTACAGTATCACCCTGCAACATTGCTAATTACCTTCACCTATGGTCCCTGAAGCCTGCCTGGCTAAGCTCGACTGTGTGGGAGGGGTAAAATTGCTTTGCTCTTTTTTTGTCCCCTCCATTTCTCACAGATGACATTACTCTGCTGTACCAGTGGCCACAGCAATGTGTTTGAATACTGTTGCATTTTTGCCGTCTAGATTCTGGAAGCATTATGCTGGCTGCCTGTTTATGACCTAGACCTTCTTTTTGGAACTCAGGCTTCACCTCCTCTTGAAGCCTGGTCCAAAGAGCAAGCATCTCTCAGCCATGCCTCAAAGTTCAAGCTTTTAGTGCTCCAAGGGCAGCACTCCTGACTACATAATCTCTCAAGGGGCACTGCGTACCACCCTGCAGGTCAGATCAGAGAGCGAGCTGAGGGAGGAACACAGCTCAAGTGGCAGGCAGAACACACTCTGCAAACCAGGCAAGTCCCCATGGAGTACAGCGTAGATAAGTGTCTGTTGTGGTTTA
>NW_010264963.1:24944-30198 GCF_000690775.1 Eurypyga helias | reverse complement strand
CAAACCATCCTGTGGTTCTATGATAAGTAGTAATTAATATTTTGCTGACTTATAGTCCTCCTCCTATTTTTTTTTTAATTTTAGTTTTCCTAGAGAGATTATTGCAGGTAATTTATACAATCAATGGACAGCCAAGGAAAGGTAATTCTGATTCATCTTCAGTCCTTCAATCTAAACACACTAGTTGAGTTCTATTTCAGCAAGACCTGCATATTGGACGTGTATCCACTGTCCCAGTCTCATCACGTCACTGCTGGCCCCTCGCTCACTCCCTGCACCCCCAGCCTCCTCTTCCAGCAGCATTTGGGCAGATTTACCCCCTCACAGCAAAACAGGAGACTCCAAACATCTCCCCTCTGTGGTCCCAAAGACCACACATCTGGAAATACAGGGGTTTATTTCCCTTTTATTTACCTGCTTTCCAATTGATGCAGAAATGCCCAAGAGGGAACGCCACTGCCCCACAGGATCCATTTTTTCAGGTCAGTTGAATACTGCCGTCTGTCCAACTCGTCTTTCAGGATGTATCAGCCGAAAAAAAAAAAAGGGGTGAGCCTTTTTATAGCATAAATTCACTGTGCTTGTGTAGTCCCACCCTGGTGATGGAAACCCTGACTGCTGAATGTTTTGCTTGCGGCTTTAGCATGTGATAAGTGCTCATCCCAGGGATTCAATGGAATAATGTGAGAGGCTCTGCCCATGTTATAACACCAAAATTTTCCTCCTGTGACTGGAAAAGGAAACGTTCAGGCTGATCAATGCCTGGTTCAAGCTGCAACAAACTTAAGCCCTCTCTTTTTTTCAACAGAGCAGCTACTGAGAACGTGGCCATGTATAACAGAGAAAATCTGCTTGTGCTACAGGTAAACAAAATATTCAATATACAGTCCTCAGTCTCATCACACCCTACTTAGAAATAATGGGGAAGGAGGGAAAGGGAAGTTGCAGGAATTTTCCCTTTTCCCAACAAGCATACCATTGGCATGCTCCCATGCTGGCCTCCTCCCTCCCGCCACAGGAAAACTCAGCTTGGAAAACTGGGGTTCAACTTCCTTAAGCTTAGCTAACAGTTGGCTGTGACACGCTGCTCGCATCGCCTGGGTGCCCCCGCTGCCCGCCCCCAAAACTGGGTTCCTGCAGCCTATCTGAACCAGATTAAATTAAAAATTCTATCTCCAACTACTTGATTTTTTTATACATGTAGAGAAACATCTCACCAGAAGGAGAAAGGAGAGAAATTTTCTGTTTGAAAAAGATGCACAAGCCTGAGATCGTAGGTACCTTTGGAAAAAGGAAACCAGGTTGTTATCCCCAGCCTAAGGTAATTTTAATTACATTCAGTTTTCAGATTCCTGCACGCTCTGGAGAACTGTCATCTTACGGGCATTCGAAAGAACCAAGGGCCACAGTCAGCGAGCTGGCAACGCTGATTTAAAGACTCCTAGATGTCCACCCAATCTGAGCGGGGTGGTGGGAAGAGTTCACTCAAGTGCTTCGTGGCACTGTGCGTTTCACATAACAAGGTCGTCTTCTTAGACACAATTAGCAATTGTCAATTGTGGAAATCCCAGAAAGGCAGCAGATAAACTTGAGTTAATGAAGTCTCAGCAAGACCCATGAAGAACTTGAAGCCTCATTAGATGGAAGACCTGGTTTCTTGGCAAGAAGTCTGTCTGGCACCTGCAAACCCAACAACAGGTAGCTGTGATTTAGCTAGACTGCAGTCAACTCCTTCACACTGAGAGAATAAAAAGCATGCCTAGCAGAGCCATCAGCTCCTGGAGGGTTAAGGATTATCCCCAAGACCTCAACCCCAGGAGGCACTGCCAGGGTTCCAGTTCTCCCCATCTCACACGCTTCACCAGCAAAAAAAAAATTATATATACATCCTATACACAGAATACTGCGGTGGTGGAGAGAAATGGAAGCAAGCTGCATTTCTAAGCAGCTCTGCAGTCTGTATCTGAAATACATCCCTTCCCATCACATCAGGCACTGGCTACAAAATCCTGCCCTGCAGCACGCATATTTTGTGCTTATGATCTGCTTTTCCAGCCAAAATCATTAATGTACAATTTAGTGCAAGTTAGCTGTCTCATAAAAAATATCTTAGCTTTATCAGAAGTGGTACCAGAGCAATTCTCCAAAAAACTCATATCCTAAATTCTTCTCCCTTCACACTCAAATGTAACACACGCCCTTCCTGAAAGGCTAAAGAACCATAGTCACCTTGCTGAAAAAATGAATGAGACAAAATAATGGGCTTGTAACTCATTTCAACCCTCCAATTGATTTTGCACCTATTTCACTGTCTTAATTTTTTGGCCGTATCACCAGAAGTAAGCTACATAATGACAGAAAAAACCCAAACAAACATTGCTGGAGAGCAGAGAGCCAAGTCTAATTATCAACAAAATTGATCGTGACTTAACTTAGGTCAATACCAAGTCAATATTACCCTGCAAAAAATGCGCTTCAAAACAAAAACAAAACCCAACAACATAAAAAATAAATCAAAATACACTGGCTTCCAAGAGACCTTTTGTTCTCAGGTCAAGTGGATCGACTCTAAAGGAAAGTGCATTTCTGGAGATGAGAGGAAATAAGTCAAACATGCTACAAAATTAACCCCTCCACGACTGAACAGAAGCTATCCAGCCATCACCCAAATCCCCCAGAAAAGCGTTAAAACTCCACGGGAAGAGCCAAAATCCTCATTTTCCTGCATCTCCTGGCTGCTCTGTCCTCACCTTCCCCGACCAGGTCAGTGAACCAAATGCCGACGTACAGTGACAGACTAATGCAGATGTTTTGCAGCCAACAACAGGTTCAAAAGCAAAGCCCATGTTGTCGTCACTGCTGGCCAACTCTAAGGAAAACAGAGGTGCTGAAGGAAAGAGAAAAATCTGCTGGTAAAGCTACACAAAATCCTGAGATGCACCTCAAAATTTTTTTAATGTTAAAATCTTCAGTGTTTTCATCCATTGACGTCAGAGAAACTTTGTTTTCCCTCTGACACACACAGGCACACAGCTTTGATTCTTTCAGGGAACCAACTAAAGGCATTAACTAAAAATAAAAAGCAAACCAGATCAGCTTGTTTCCTTAAAAAAACACCCCATTCCCCAGCATGCTAATTGAAAGAACAGAACCAGTATTTTGATATCATGATTAAGAACATTTCATTTTCAGCATTTTTCTCAACAGATCAATTTAAGATGCAATTACCACCAATGCAATTATCTGGCAATTTGCTCACTAAATGACTTCCCAAGATGTGTTACTGAGATAAGGCAATGCCGTCTTTAAAATGCCTTTGAGCCAGTGAAGGATGAACCTGCAGGGAGTATTTTCCAAGCAGTGCACATCTTGATTCTTCGATAATAAAGCCAAACTTTTGCTTCAGAAGTAAAGACAAAAAACATGAAGTTAGGTGGAACAGCGGGACGCTGGGGGTTTTGTTCTCATTACTTCACAACCAGGAATCACTAAGAGTAATGTGGTGATGAAGGAGACATCCAAAATATCATTTTTGGAAAATATAAAACTGAAATTCTTGACTTTATTCTATTTTAACTACAGGACATATATAAAGACACACCAACAGGCAAATCACTTATTTCTACCCTTTACTCCTTCTGCTCTAACTACTTACTGGTTTTCACAATGGTGTTTCAGGAGGAGCTGGACAAAAGAAATTTAAAAAATGCCATTATTCAGGGAGCTGGCAAAAGGATAAACAGGGAGGTAACAAAATCTGCAGGTTTGAGTTACTCAGTTTGATCAAAGTTAACATCTTCTGATCAGATTTCTGGGAAAGATATCGCACCATGCAACCACAAGCAATGCAAACTGGTAAGATGGGGGGAAATGCTGACTATGCACACAACTGACCGTCTCTAAATTCTCAGATAAAACATCTTGAGAAGATCTTGCTGGCTCTGAAAAGGCCCCCAGCCTTCTACCTGTCCCTGGGGACCAACCCCCTGCACCCACAGGCACCGACAGGTTCCTCCTCCTATTCTGCAGAGGGGAACCCTTCCCTGCTTCAACAACAGCAACAATAAAAAAATCTAAAGAAAATCATAAAGACCCATGACTTGCTACTCCATGGCTTTTAATTAGTGTATGCTCATATGCACATATGCAAAATGCATCACTAAAACCACAAATGTAGACATATTGCAACACAAAACTGTGCCAACTTGACCAAAACTGACTTATTTTTCAACACTGAAAAGTCAAAACAGTAGAATTCTGTTACCTTTCACATATGTGTAGCTAAGATACATGTATGACCATGCAAGTATATACACTGTACCACACCAAGTTATATATCTATGCATCTTAATTCCTTTACAAACTGTTTCTGCTGCTACATATCCTGGTTTAAAGGGCTAGGAACAGCACTATTTTTGATATAAATACTACCACGATGGGATGGCTCAAGATGACAAGCTCTCTCCAGAGGATGGGTGGTGGTGAGTGACCAGTATTCAAATACATTATCTTTGATCACTGAAATATGGATTCACTTCTGAGTTTCTTTAAAACCATCAACTAGGCTGTAATGATATCTTTACTTCACTAAGTCAAATATACTGATCAGATTTAAATTACAGGAAATCAACCCTTTCCACATTTATGCTGAGCTCTCAATTTGCCCTACAGTCTTTTACAAGCATTGATAATTTTAAGAATCACATAAATGTAAAATTTTACTTTCCTCTCAATCAACTGAATTGTTTTTGCAGTATTACACCAGCTAACGGATGGCTAAAAACAGAAGCACAACAGCACGCCTACTTCATGAAAATTAATTTAAAATATAATTCAACGAATGACTGTAACCAGAGGATGTTTTAAAGCAGCGCAGTCCTGCAGAACAGCACAAACACCCGCTGCGATGAGCTACGCTATTCTGCCAATACACACTCTGAACAGGAATGTTAAATATTTTCTTAGGCTAATCATAATTGTTAATAATAATGAACAAATTAAGCAGATGGACAATAAAAAGTGTCAGGATACCCAGTGTTTTGGAATACCTGAGTGCAGTTGGAGCTGAACACAGATGTTAATTGCCTTTTGTTATTCATTCAGAGGATTAATTTTTTTCATTTTTTCTTTAATTCACAATTAACAATAGCAAGTCACTTAATAGCACATGCAGCTTCCTGGCAAGGAGTTTAGGTGGGCATCAGTGCTGAGCAAGATAGAATAACTTAGGCTGAGAAGGACTTTCTGGGGCCAT
>NW_010264963.1:18382-24913 GCF_000690775.1 Eurypyga helias | reverse complement strand
CCTGCTGAAAGCAGAGCGGAGGTGCTGGGACATGCGCTCGTGCTGGTGGGGCACCGAGGAGGGGATGCTGCAGCCCCCCTGGGCTCCTGCTGCAGTGCTGCTCATCACCATCACAGGGAATTTTCTACTCCCCAGTTGTAACTTCCCCCAGTATAACCAGCTGCTTGTGCCCACTGCCTCGTGTCCTTGCGCACTGTATCTCAGCGTAGAGCTTGGCTCAGTCTTCTCCATCACTTTCCTTCGAGTCGCCGATGACCTCTCCTCCAGGCTTACTCTTCACATCCTCACGCCCTTGAATCTGGCCTTGGCCAACACCAGGGGGTTTTTTGATCTCCTTCTGCAGAGCATCCCTGCCCTCCAGCCCAGCAGCTGCTCCTCCCAAACCAGCGCCATCTGCCAACCTGCTGAGTGTGCACTTCATCCCACCGTCCAGGTCACGGGCAGAGACGCTAGGTGTGAACACAGTGCAAACTGACGTATAAAGATCTTCACTCTCGGTTTTGTTCAGATTAAACAGGAACAGCTGCTGGGCAAAACTGACTTCAGAGTTTGCTCCCCGCTGGAGCGCAGTAGCAGTCATTTCATTTTGATCCCATGTGTCTCCAACGGTAAGACAATATCACACTAAAGTCCTGGATGATCTCCTGGAAAGCCAAAAACATGCATAACATGCCAAGTTTCACTATCCACCTTATACAAGCTTCCACAGATGTGAACTTATATGGTAGTCTTCTTCATGACAAAATAAATAATTCTTTTTAAGGGTCTTGGCCAATGTAAACAGGAAAAAAACACAGCGTTCAGAGGTCAGGCTTTGCACGCCCTCTATGTTTTTGATGTACAAAGGATGTTTGTTAGGATGTTTTAGATGTATACAGAATACAAAATCAGAGCTACGTTAACAAACAACCTACTCTTGTATCGCATCTTTATAAAAAACAACAAAACATGGCTTTGTGATGAATATAAAATGCTTTAGGACCCGCAGGTATTTCAGCAGACTTCAGTTGCTAATGCCTTGACCATTTGCCACAAGCACTCACGAGAGACAAACTCGAAAACGTCACTACACCTCAGCGCAGCAGAAATACAAACAGCTCAACTCGAGCACTCACTGACGGGTGTACAACTGCATTCATTTCTAATATGCTGGCTGCTCACCCTGTATGAATGCAGGCATTAAAAGGGGCCCACACAAACACACCCAAAAGGAAGAGGAGCTTGAAACCAGTTTACATGTGCGTCTTCACAGCACCCTTTTCCACCTAAAATTTGTAATTGCACATACCGAAAAGGCTGCAAGTCCGGAAAGAAACATGCCAAGTGATTTTAGAGTTGATCATAGGAAAGCTGAGGTTGGCAAGGAGCTCTGGAGATGGTCCAATCTTCTGTGGAAAGCTGGGCCTTGGATAAGGTTTTCCAGGGACTGTCAAGCAAAGGCGTAAGTATTTCCTAAATTTATTTTAGGACAGTAGTTCTGAAAATTACTTTTACCCTGCACTCATTAAGGAACTTCCTTGCCTGCACGAACAAGACAACAACTTGGAAGCACTCGCTGCATATCCAGCTTCAGACAGACTCCCGGGTGACCTCCTGACCGTAGCTGAGACGTGAGGCTGCACCAGACCAGCCCCAGCCAAAACCCTCAGCGGTTACACAGGTTATCTGGAGAATATTCTCTGCACATAGCTTCCCCATGCCTTCAAAACAGACCAGCCCTGCCTGAAGAGCAGCAAACAGAGCTTTGTGGGAATCCTGTAAGGCTCTTCATTAAGTCTATATAATTTAGAGGCACTTCTCCACACCTTGTGCGGAAGCAGCACATCAGGACAGCAGGATAAACCTCTTCAACTGTATTTCCAACACGATGGCACTTTATTTGATGCCGACAGTCCTCCCATGGGCAGTGACACACCACGTAAATGCCATTTTCCTCGGTATCTCATTTCGCAGCGGTGCCACATGGTGGTAGCACTACTAAAGCCATGGACAGCAGCCAGCTCTCACCAAGCATTTGGGGTCACGCTCAGCTGCAAACTGTGGTATTTGATGTTCCTCTAGGAAGCCCATTTAATCTAACCACCCCAGAGCCAACACAAGATGACACCATCCTCAATTCAAAGAGAGTAACGATCTGAACTGGAGTTTTACAGAACTCCATTCCGTCATTTTTCTAACATCTGGGCCTGAATGAAACAATGAAGCGCAGCAGATGCAATACAGATGGCTTGCAAAGTCATTCAAAATACACAACTGCTAGGGTTTTCACCGCAAATGCATCAACTGGCCCTCAATAAAGCCGTACGTGCGTAGCTGCAACTAAGCCCATTGTCTTAACAGCTACAGTTCCACGAGCAATCGCCCTGCAGCGGCGTGTTTCTTGGTCTCAGATGAACGAGATCCCGTACCGCTCCTTTACTATAATCTAATTACAGAGCAACATAACACAGTGGTCTAATAGTAAACAGAAATCCATGGATTCTCAGGCCAAAGTCTGCAAGCAACTTCTCACAGGAAACAAGCCGCTCCAGGGATGAAGAAAGACTCAACTACCATAAACCCACTGAACCACAGAGGACAGGAGATGACACGGGGCAGCAAAAAGGATACTCACCCTTAGGAGACACTTTGCTTTACAACGTGTTTCACCAATCCTTCACCTAATACCTGCCTTCACATCTCCAGTCACCTTTATTGACCAGTTATATCAGAAAACAATACTAAGACTTTACAGTTTTGACTGTAGAGCCAGAAATGGGGAACAGGTTTGGGAAATGATGTTGGGAAAAAACCAAACAAATCTGTAAGCCTCAAAATTAATCATTCAGCCGTTAGGGAAGGGAAATCCTGCAAGTGGAAGTTGTCCATTTACTGGGATCGCTCAGTTCTTGCTACTCAAACAGAGTCTGCACCCGCACCTCTACCCTACCTGGACACCTTCAGCAGACGGCTGCCGAAAGGATACAGAACTGCAGCTGCTGTAGACAACTACATTTTTTTTTAAATAGCACATCAGATACCCACACAAATATTCCAGTCTTTCAAAAGTTAACCCCCAATCCCCCTCCCAAATCCTGTCCTCAGACAAACTGCTGAGCACAGCTCTCTACCCTCCTCCCAGATCCTTAGCAAGTTCTGTGAACTCCTCATGAATAACTCCCCCGTAGAAGCGAACACTGCTGTATTCATTTAGAAAACAGAAACGGTATTGTAAGAAAATATGCTGCTCACAATTCTGGTGTAAGATCCTCAAACAACAGTGTAATGTCAAAAATGGCATTTTGCTTACCCTAACTTGAACAGTGAAATTTCTGTCTCTCTATAAACAAGCAAAAGTTCCAGGTTATTTTCCTTTAACAGTAGAAGACCCATTTTTTCAAGACACGATTTTATTATTGAATAAATAAGTCTAAGTTTTTTTTAAGGACTTTGTTCTTTTTTTCCATTTTAATTACCACACATTCAAAACTCACGGTACAGTTCCTGAATTTGTACAACTGCCGACGCCGTGCAGAAGCACACAGGGAACTTGTGCCTCCAGCAGACTGCAGGTCTTCACAAAAAGTCCCAAAGTTAATCTGGAGGTGTTTAAACTCATAAGCATGGAAAAAAAAAAAAGAAATCCTACAATTGCTGCTACTACAGTTTATGCTTCTTCCACAACAAAAAGAACCAACATAGAATCATACCGTAGAACCACAGGGTGGTTTGGGTAGGGAGGGACCTTAAAGCCCACCCAATCCCACCCCCTGCCATGGGCAGGGACACCTTCCACCAGACCAGGTTGCTCCAAGCCTCATCCAGCCTGGCCTTGGACACTTCCAGGGATGGGGCATCCACAGCTTCTCTGGGCAACCTGTCCCAGTGCCTCCCCACCCTCCCCGGGAAGAACTTCTTCATGATGTCCAATCTCAATCTACTCTCTTTCAATTTAAACCTGTTACCCCTTGTCCTGTCACCTCCTGCCCTTGTCAAAAAGTCCTCACCCAGCTTTCAAAAAAAGCAACTTTTCCAGTCTCTGCAAAATTTCAGCATTTGTGCATCCTTGCTCCTGCCAGTCACCCCCTCCAGTGCTGCCCCCACCATCACCACCTTAGCTGAGGAATCAAATTCCTACCCGAGACTGCATTATCCATAGTACTGCTTTGACGACTTCAGTTTTCCATGCAGATCATCAGATTTAATTCCACAGCAAATAATCAAAACAGAAAGAAACCACCACAAAAGTCATTTAAAACGCAGACATTTTCCAGTTGATGCCCCTACTTCTTCTGTGCCTTAGTAGTTATTGTGGAGTACAGAAGTAGAAAGTATTGCAGTACAGTCATCTTTAAGAAAGGTTCTTCTTCACTTCTGAACGTGTTCAGATCAGCTATTTTAAAGAAAATTGGCATATATAAGAGTTTCCACTTTATTATAACATTTCAGAGCATTTTAGGTTGAACCCTTCTGCAATAGTTCCGTTTCCTTTTTTAAAAAAGAAAGGTATTTATGTGATTATTTTTTTCCCCCGCTCCAACTGAGGAGGTTGTGAAAATAAAGCCTTGCCTATTTAAACCTGTTAATCAGATAAGATATTTATGGAAGGTCAATGTTTACACTCCGGACTGCAATCTCATTGACATCAATCATCTACAACTACAGGGCTTGAAATGTTGCACCCTAACGGGGAATTGAGGTTCTAAAAATACTAACAGAAAAAAAGAAGGGTAAAACTCTTTTTTATCCTTAACTTCAATGTGAAGCCTCAGCATCGCATGAATATGGATTTTGCATTTTATATATATAACCACAAGTTTTTAAGGTGCCTTGGGACCTTTGGAGAAGGCACAGAATAAATGAAAATCATTTTAATTAAAAACAAATTAAAGAGCTTCCTAATCCAGGCAACAGTAGCAAATCCATGGAGACTTTTTAGAATACGGATCCTTGAAATTACACTGCTTATAGCCCTCCCTAATTCCAGCTTCCTTCCCTTGCTTCCCCCCAAAGGAGGCTCTGAATCTGCACAAGATCAGGTTTATTATGAAAATTCTGCTCTAGTTTCTAAAAACAGATTTTGCTCTAGTTTGAGTGGCCAGAAGCTCTCGCATCTACATGGAGAAAATAAAAACAAAGAATGAGAAAGGATATGTTTTTCCTCACTGCAGGGAAAAAAAAGATAAGATGCTATTTTATGCTCTTCAGAAGTCATTTCAACACCGATTAAGAAAGTTGGGAGTTCTCCTCCTTGACAGGAGGCTTTGGAAATATAGCTCAAAAATAAACTAAGCAACCACATACTAAAACGTTACAATAGAAAAGGCTTCATATTAAAAAACACACAAGGTAGAAAAAGGGATAAAAGCAAAACGCACATTACAACTAAATCTTTTTCATTATTTCAGAAGTCATTTCAACACCGATTAAGAAAGTTGGGAGTTCTCCTCCTTGACAGGAGGCTTTGGAAATATAGCTCAAAAATAAACTAAGCAACCACATACTAAAACGTTACAATAGAAAAGGCTTCATATTAAAAAACACACAAGGTAGAAAAAGGGATAAAAGCAAAACGCACATTACAACTAAATCTTTTTCATTACTGTTCTTACAGCAGGAGGACATTATTGCAGTCTCACAGGCCTCCCACCAGCTCCCCCTAATTCACCACTGCCCAGATCCATAAATAAAATAACAAATTTACAAATACTAGTAAAAACAAACAAGAATTTAAAACTAGTAATATTATGTTCATTTTTGTCTAAAAGGCATTTTTACATGTATTCATCTCGTTAAGCAATTGATTTCCTCCATTAAGAGGAAAAAAACCCCAAACAAATCCCAACCCCGAGGGGAAAAAATCCAAACAACTGAACAAGAGGAACAAAAAAAGGAAAATGGGCAAAATGCCTGCAGAAATGCTGCTGTGATTTTGACACTTGGGAATAAATGGAAAAAATATTCAGCTAACCCTTTTTTTTTTATTTTAATCAAAACATCTTCTATCTCGTCTGCAAATTTCAACAGCTGAGAAAGCATCCTACACTATCTCCCCAAAGTGGTGTCAGCATGTGTTATGTAAATACGAGTTAACAAGGGATGTGTGTCTGCAGCAAACATTTTAGGGTTCTGCCTTAGAAGCTCTGGATTTACCCTCTGTGTTGAAGGAGAAATTGTAATTCTGAAAACCACAATAGGAGATATATATACACAGAGGACACAGGAGAGTTTTTCCTTTTATAAACAGCCCAGATGTATTTGTTACTGAAGTGTTTTAAATAGTTATTTTAGAAATAAACAGGAGAAAATCTTGATGATTAAGCTCTGCACCGATACATGGCAATATATGTCTTAAAAACAAATTTATTTTCACAGAATGCATTGGAAGAGACCTTTAAGACCATCAAGTCCAACTGTTACCCCAGCACTGCCCAGCCCCCCACTAACCATGTCCCTGAGCACCTCGTCCACACGGCTCTGAAACCCCTCCCTGGGGATGGTGACTGCCCCCTCCCTGGGCAGCCCCTTCCAACCCTGACAGCCCTTTCTGGG
>NW_010264963.1:10972-18068 GCF_000690775.1 Eurypyga helias | reverse complement strand
ACAGCCTCCCCAGTGCCCAGCACAGGGGGACGATCCCTGCCCTTTTGCAACATCCAGAAATAATGTCAGGGTTTGACAACACGCTCACTCTGAAAGGAACACTGAGACCAAGGGAATTTCCCCCAGGGACAATCAGAGAAGTGTCACACAAAGCACAAACACGACAAGCTACGTGGTACAGGAGCATGGTCTCAAACGAGATATCCAAGGGAAGCAAGAAATTCAAGTCAGAATCTCGGGATATGGGGCAATGCCAGTTCCCTCTACCCTCAGGGCAGTACCAGTGATGGCACCCTCTGCCACCGTTCGAGGCTCCTTCACAGCCATCAGGGCCTCTCCTCACTGCATTTCATACTGATTTAATAATAGTCTATTATTCTTCCTGCTCAATCATTTTGGTTTTGTCTTTACGTGTTGTCCTTAAGACAGAATGGCCAGTTGCAATGTAGCCATCTAAAACACAGATATAGCCATAGGGGACCTTCTCAACATTACGCTGAAAGGAAGGCCAGCTCACAGCACTGGAAAAACAAGAGTGCAGCATGTGCATGAATACAAACAGCAATAAAAACAATGTCCAAGATCAAAAGCTCTTTTCTTCCCCGCCGCTTCGTCTCTTCTCCCCTCCCTCCAGAGCTGAGGTCTGCCTCAGCCGCTCTGCGCCACTCCACCGCCGGTGTTGGTCTCTGGGCTGGCGGCCAGGCCGAGAAACTATCCGAGTTAAAATAAATAAATAAAATACTACAGCAAGAGCCCTCCAGAAGGAACCATTTCCCTGATCTGATTTATAGCCCACAAATAACAACATTATACATCTTCAGTGAGCGGCGGCGCAGGGGCATGAGGAAGTAACTGCAGACAGGCAGAACCCTGTTAACAGGTTTTTGCTGGAAGACGACATTCATGTAACCACAACAGCTTTTATTCAAATCGACAAAAGAAGAATACTGGCAGTTCATTTATTTCAGCCTTTGTCTGTCTTCTCTGTTTAGTTTGTAACTTTTTCTGTCCAAAAATCTCCTTCACAAAAGGGCTCCCTGTGGGCAAAAGGGACGAGAAACAGACCAGAAAGACCGACCATGATGAGGGAAGCAGCTCCTCCGCGGAGCCGGGGAAATGGGGGCTCTACTCACGGGTCCCGCAGTCACCTCTGCCGAGTGCTCTACTACGTTGTGAGCCATTTGCAGAGACTTCAGAATAGTTTTTTCCAGTATAATGCAAACAGAAGCATTAGACCCTTTATTACTGGGGAGACCGATGTTGACAGGTGAGTCCTGCTGCTGTGGACCCTTATCTGTAGCCTGGAAGCAGGATCCACACCATCAGACCACTAGTAAGTGTTAACAAGCTACTTCCTTCAATTCCCTCTTGTACAGCCCATAGAATTCAACACTACTTCAAAAACATGACAGATTGCATTAAGTATTATTTAAAGAATATATTTTTCCATCAACTGGAGTGCCTAAAAAGCCTGTTCCAAATAAGATGGAACAAGCCAGTGAATGACAATTTCTATTTTTATTCCCCTCAGGATTTTATCAGCTTGAAAGAGAGGTAACTTCCAGACAAGTACATACAATCTCCTGCTTCTGAGGTATTAACTTTTATCACAACGGGATTCTCACAATCACATACCTCAACAGCAGGAAACACTCCAGCATCACCTTCATCTTCATTCTAGCACAGCCTTGCTTTAGCCCTGACCATTCCACGATCAGTCAGTAAGATTCAAGAAACTACTTTATCGTCTCACGTCGCAGTACAGATGTGACTTTTGCTTTAGGACTGCCAATTTTCATTATAAACGCGCTTCGATGCCAAGTTAACCTATAACCTTTTCTTCCTTTCTGTTGAAGAACAAATGTGACGTTTGTTTCTTCTCTGCTTTATGCAGAAGAAACGTCCAACATCACATATTGAGCCAACTGGAGAGGACTCTTCCTTGGAGACCTGTAAATGCGCAGGAAGGAGGACAGCATCCTCCAGAGACTTCAGTGATGCTTTGAAGAGCAGAAACTGGTTCCAAGCTTGTTTTCTGTAACACTGCAGGGATAAATAAAAGCTATTGCCCTCAGGGAGCATTTCATGTTTGCATTTACACAAAGTTTCCTTTAAATGAATACACTGGATATGTCCTACAAGGACTTGACCTTTTTTCTTGGACGCTGTTATCCTAATCTTCCTGTAGAAACAGAGAAGCACTATTTGCCTAATGCAGGAGATGGAAATTCAAACTTGTATCAGTTTTTGCTTATTTCAGCTATTCTTCCATACGATGATCCGCAAAGAAATTGTGAACTTCATTCTTCCTTAAGTCTTTATTACTACTGGCTCCAGCGGCATGTCAGATGTTCTTGTCGGAAGGTTGGATAAACAACCAGAAATCCAGATGTAAAACAAAAACTACCAGTGGGAGGGTGAAATGAAAACAGATAGATCTCCTTTGAAAAATACGAGATTTCATATGGACTCTCATTATTTTGAAAAAATATTATAAGGAAGGAGTTCTACAACTCCAACCTGAAACACATAATGAACATCAATATATTTTCTGGTATATAGCTGAGGACCATCACCAGTACTGTGAATACTGCCACCTCCAAAGTTCCATAATGATTACATTACACAGTTTTTGTTCCAGAGTGAAGTGCACATATGACAGGGTTTTAAAGTCAAGAGGTAGACTTGACTCTCCATGGTCTCTTCTGCTGCTCCTGCCTCTTCCAGTCCTTAAACAATGGAGAGATGCCCAGCTGTTGGCACAAACTGTTTTTCCACAGAGAAAACCCCCCCTGTGACTCCAGTGCCTTCAAAGGGCTGAAATAACACAGCCTGTCTTAGAGATGAACCTTTCTCTCCAATGCTGGCGGTCAGATAGGTCTACGCAAACGAACTGAACTATAAACACCACAGAGCTAGAAAACAAGCAGATTAGAAAGGCCCTTCCTGCTCATATGCTCTGCTCTTCCACTTGCTCTGAGGTCAAAGCTATGAAGAGACGGTGATGGGCAGGCAGGTCCAGAGAGCAGTGACAATGACGTGAATCGCACAAGAGCATGATGGGCCACACCAAGAACAACTGCCCGCACTCCCGGGATGTGACAGAACCAGCCTCTTGGGTCACGCAGACACCAGTTACATCTCCCCATGGAGTGTCAAGTGTCCCTACTGCAGCCATAACCCCCAGGGAGAACCGTTTCAGGGGGACAGAAACCAAAGGAGTCTAGTTTTAAATACCTCTGACTGTTCCCATCCTTCAACCTAACACTCAACCTTCAGGAAGCTGAGACCTCAGAGCTATGACCAGTTTAGCAGCTTCTCACTAGCCAAACCACAGCTGAAAGCAGGGGTGGAGGGGGAAACCAAAGAGAAGAACCACACCTCAGCCCAGAGTCTTCAGAAATTAAACGACAGCAAGAATGCTAGCAGGAGAGGACTACTACCAAACTGTCATAAACTTCTCTAATTACCACAAAAAAAAAATTAACTCTTGTTAAGACAGTACGCAGAACATCTGAGCTACTTTTACTGACGGCAGCAAACACATTTGTGCATTTAAGGAAGAAAGGAGAAGCCCCTTTCCATAGCTGCTCTTCTCCAAAACCTACATTTAACAATGAGATTTCTTCAGACATGTGGCAAATTCTCTACAGGATCCTGAAAAAAAACCCACCATATCAAAATGTCAAGGCTAGCAGAAGTAATACTGACACAGAGTCTGCACAGACTAAGTTGGCTCCTGGCTGGTCCTTGCGGGCTACCAGCAACTGAGGTTTAACCCAGCGAGAACACGCAATGGATTTGATCCATTTGTTATGGAGAAACATTGTAAAAGGAAAATTAAAACCAGCAGAATCTTTTTTTCCTGTAAATGCTACCAGCAAACATGTTATTGAAGGCATAAACGGTGAGAAGGTATCCCCCAAGAGATGAACCCACACGAAGCTCAACATCGCCCAGACACAGCCCACCCACGCGCAACAACAGCTCAGCATTCCCAGCAAGAAAGCTGCTCCTTTGTAAGAATAACCTCAGAAAACACCCCAAATCTGCTAAATTAAACCCAGACTGCATCAAACCGACTGTTGTGCTGAAGGGGCATTCAAGTGCTTTCCTTCAGGCTGGAGCGAGAGACCCCTGCCCACCCCGGGCCATGCAATTAACATGAACCAACATTTTAAAATGAAGTTTAACAGACATCTATGGAATAACGTGTTGTTTATTGTCCTTCTAGCGTTAGTCAAGGGTGGAAAGAGAAGTGGTTTGGATTTGGATCTCTCGACCACAAGGCCATGACAATTTTAGTCCTCTCCAGGTTCCAACACTATAAAGGTTCCTCGTTCATTCAGATGCGAGTGGAAGATCTGAAAGGGTGTTTTGAAGACTTGATCCTACCTGGCCAAAGGCTGACAGACTGGCACTCCAGACAGTCTCAAACAGCATCCATCATCTAACCCTATACTCAACGCTCTCTCTTGCAATGCTATTTATTTGCACAGTTTATTTTCCTTTTAAACCTTCTGCTTTACCTTGGGGTAGGTCAATGGCTCTACATGAGCTGGGCTGGGCTGTGTTGAGAATTAGTTTTTGCTGAACTGCTCAGATACAGGGTGCACCACCAGCAGATAAGCTGTTCTGGCGTTAAGAAAATAACCTGCATCTTAAGTTAAAAAAAAAAAAAGAAAGAATGGGGAGAGGGAGCAGAGACATTTCCAAAATAAGGAAAGTCAGCTGTTCGCTTGGAATTTTCTTATATTGCTCAGGATATCAGGTCAGAAATATTAAAGGCTATTTCAAAATAAAATGAAGTATTAGAGTCCCAGAGGCCCAATAACGATATCCTTTCTCTATTGTCCCAACTTTGTTTGCTTGGAAACAAAGCCCACAAATGATTCCAGCATTCCAGAAACTTTATAAACAGTCAATGCCTCGTTTGCCCATTCTTCCTACAGAAAGACATGACAGAAATAACATATTCAATACCTGCTTGCATGCCTTGGGAAAAAAATAATACAAAATGAACAGCTGCCAAACAATCCAGAAGCAACAAGGGCTACAGGGATTTGGTACAGAGAAATCTTCTATTCTGGGGCCCAGCAACACTGGGGAATTGCTACTATGAGCATCGTCCTTGCTCACTTACTTAACTTTGGTCACAATTATAATAAACTGGGAAAAAAACACAAACAATTCCCCAAAACTCACCACCACTGTTGTCCCAACAATTCTGAAATTAATTTTACTACAACAATTACCCATTGCCACTACTTATTACCCTGGTACAGCCTCAATTTGATTAGTTATTTACCATGATTATGAAGCTATTTTAAGAACACACTATTTCACAAATTCCTATTACCAAACAGTGTGTGTTGCAACTAAATGAAAGTTTCAGTATTTAAAGACTCTGATCAAAATGCAGGAATGTAATCCAATTGTTTGTATGTTTCCACGGCGACCTAAAAAGTTACAAAACAATAAAGACCTAAAAAGCTAGAAAACACCTGTTGATTTTAAGAGGTTCCCATGGGAGTTCTTAAACACGGAGTAAGAAATTACACAAATGCCTCTGCAGTTTCTGAACGGAAAATTTTGGCCTTGAAAATTAACAGATTCAGTTTTATGCTTTTGAAAATTCATTCACTACTGCCCAACTGCTGTAAATCCCTAAACGGCAAATTCTGACCTGCCACTCAGCAAATGCAGCAGTGCTTCTGATGTTTACACGCTGTATCATTTCTGTTGATCACCCACTGAAACTAGCCAAATTTTCCTTCTTTCCTTCTACCTGAGGTCACAACAGTATTTTGAAACTGCATTTATGTTCCCTCGATACAATTCATCGATACACGTATAATCAATACAGCATTAAGAAAAACGCACCCATACTACAAGGAGTCTTCCAAAGAAAGCATTACGCCCTTCTGACCTAATGAGGTTTAAAAATATAAAACCACACAAAAAATCTCACTTGTGAGAAAGATAAGCATATATACAACACAGCCGTAAGAGTTGATACCACCTGCCTTCGGCTCACGGAGACTCCCCTACGCTCCTGCCTTGCCGCTGATAGGATGAAAGAAATCGATACTGAACATGGTCATTTTTCCCCTCGAGCTTTGTTTCTTCTGCCCCAGAGGAAAATTCTAGTTTCTATGCAGAGATAAAGATTGCTGTCAGCCCCTTGAATCAGACGCTGTGAATGGCTTCAGTGTTCGGCGCTGTATGACGAGAGAGCTCCAGAGCCAGTCCTGGTGCCCAACACAATGGGTATTTGTGGTTCCTCAAGTCAGGGGTGAGCAGCAGCCTACCAGGCATCAACAGATGTGCTTGTACCACCTCTGGTGAAACATACTCAAAAGAAATAAAGTATTTGCTTGAAAATTTCAGCTTTTTTCCTTTCATTCTTGTATTTTGAAGCAACCTTCAATAACTACCATCAAAGCCACAGCATCCCAAAATGAAAGGCAACCAGGAAACATCCTTACCTAAGTGAAAGCTACAGCACAGCCAGATCCTGTTCATTAAAAAATGAGGGCGGATCTTGCTAAAAGATCATTTTTATGATAAAGTCTTTAATGCATGTAAGGTTACATTTGCAAGGTGTTTGTTAGATTCAGGTTCTCCTTATTCAAAACAGAAACACGAAAACCCATCACCCTTACCAGCTGCAATTTCTGCCCTGTACCAGCTTATTCTGATGATCAGCAGAGTCAGGAGCTCACAGGCCCACTTGCACTTCTCAGACCCTGCCCTTTCTGTCGGTTTTTCATAACCTCACCGAAAGGCCACTCAACCCAGGCATCATCACAGCCCTCTCCTGGATTTATGCTGACTGTTTTCTTCATCTCGCTTTCCCCAAATAGCGCTGTTTCCCAACACCAGCAACCTCCACCCCAGAAAACTGAACATCAACAGGCTGTAGTTTCACTTCAAATCTTAAACTCCCACCTCGTTTTATTCCTATTCAAACCGTCCATGAACTTTGTCTGCCAGTATTTTATCAGGTTATCATCGTGATTATTTGTAAACAAGAAATCACAGAATCACAGAATGGTTTGGGTTGGAAGGGACCTTCAAGGGATCATCTGGTTCC
>NW_010264963.1:0-10748 GCF_000690775.1 Eurypyga helias | reverse complement strand
CCCAGCTCCTTTGTAGCCCCTTCAGGCACTGGAAGGCTGCAATAACGTCTCCCCAGAGCCTCCTCTTCTACCCAACCATCAAGTCTCCATCCTGATGATGGCAAAAGCAGCAGTGTTAAAATACAGCCGGTGCAAATACATGTTTCTTGCATATATAAATTCAGCGTTCTGTGTATGCAAACCCCGAATGACCTCTGAGAGGCAGCCCAAGGGCTGGAGCCGGCTTTGCCAGAAGTCAGGGCACAGCCTCCTTCCAACCCAGCAGCAGATGGGAGGAAAATTAATACAAGTTCACACCCACACACTGTAAAAGGACTGTTTCTCTGAGGGGCTGCAGAGCATATTTCATTCTCCTTGTTATGAGAATAACCTGACCACTGGCAGGAAGACAGAATATCCCAGCCCCAATCCAGAACTGAGATTCAGCACCTATTCTCCACTGAACTCTGGCCACCTACTCAAAAAGGGAGCATGGGAACCTGAGAGCTAAAGTATCATCAAAGGGACATATTATTCTTTGAATAGCAAGCCTTTTAGTTTGTTTTTTGGGGGCTTAATGTTTTTAAAACTGAAACACAACACAAACATTTTCCATAAATATACTTACAAAAGGAATGCCTTCAAAGTGATCCCACCAAAACTGTTACTAACAGGTATGTACTAACATATCCCGCCGTCTGCCTGTCCCACTGACCTTGAATCATCACAGCCTCTATTTCTTGGCCATAATAAACACACCTCCAGAGAGCAGTAAACGAGGAGATGCTGCTTTCTGTAACGCAGCCCAGATACCAGAAAACCACTTGAACCACATCAGTCCCTTAATTTGTGTTTGCACAAAGACGACGTTTCCGTTACCAGCCACATGACGGTTATTCCGGGGTTTAGCACTCCGGGTGAAAGCCCAGGGATGAGGACGAGAACACAGCTACTCACTTCCAGGCAGAGCACATGTATTTTGGGGAAGTAACAGTCACGCATCTGAGTTGCCAGCAGCTTCAGAAACATATTTTGCAAGCAGCTTAATAACAATCAAGCCTGATAGATCCAATGGGTGATGAGGATATTAATTACTTGGATGCAAGCAGGGTTGAAAGCAGCAGGACGGAGCATTGGCAGAGCTACCGTGGGACAGCCACACACCAACCCCCTGAAAAATGTTACTGCACGTTAAGCAATACGTTAAATGAATAAGCAGAAATCCGCCAACCTTTCAACATGTCTTTGCACAGCAACATCATCGTTTAAGAGGCTAAAAGCTGCCCAAAGCACTGCTGGAGAGATATGGGGCTGTGTAACAGCACGGCGCCTGCTCAGCTTTAAGACAACAGCAGAGCCTGGAGGTATTGAAGAAGGAGGCTACACTTAGTAAAGGTCATTAAACTTAAGAGTTTTAAATAAATTCGGGTATGAAGAGAAAAATAAAAGCATATAACACACCTCCGCAGACTGGTACACAGCAGTGAACGCATTTCTAGCTGAAAACTTGACTGAACGCTGCCTTCCGGCCCCCTGACAGCTGGGCATATTTCTGCAACCGCCGGCAGGCAGGACGGTTCCTTCCTTTCCCACGCCCCGGAGCTGGTTCCGATCACAGCTCCCAGCCACGGCAGCATCCCACGGGGCGGCAGCCACGGCCCGGCGTGCGGAACAGGGTGCATTGGGGACAGCAGCTCCGGGATGCTCTGTCCCCAGACCACACCGTAGCATTTTAGAGGGGCTGAAGAGTTTTGCTCCGGAGGGGACAGATCTCAACTGGATCCCACTGGATGGGACTAGTGGATTCTTATTCATCCACCTCCCCAGCAAGTCCAGGATGCGCTTTGTCTCCAAAAATACAGTCTCTTGCAGGTCCTACCTTACCACGAGGACTAAGGTGAGTGCACTGCCTCAAAACTCAAAAGATTTTTCTTTTGCTAAAATGTTGTTGGAAGAGCAAGCACCACACACCTTTCAACTCATTGTGAAAGGAGGATAATTTCTCTTTAAAAAAAAAAAAAAAGAAAAAAAATCACAGCCCTCCCCCAGAGGGAATTTTCTAACAATCTTTTTTCCTCTCCTTCCAGCATTTCAAAACCAGACATCTTTAAGTCCAATTTCAATAAAAGTACAGAGAGCAAACCTGTTATTTAACATCTCCAGCACCAAAGCATCCTGCACAGTACTAATTACTTAAACCATCAGTACTGTATGGATTACAAGGGCAGGCTGGAGAAAAACCAGCAGCGGTTCCCCGGCTCTGTGCTCTCATCCACCCGACAGTCCCTGTGTTTCACTTCTCTTTTACACAATCCCTGGAGAGGAACACAAGGTATCTCCATCTCCCACAGAGGCTGACAGCTATGGAAATATCAGCTGCAGTCAAATATCAAAAGCGCAGTGCCCCAATGAAGTCGGTATATTGTCAGGGAACGGTACACTGCAAGCCGTTTCCAACTCGGCCAGCAGTACTTTCTCTCCTCCTAAGAGACAGGAGATGCCACGGAGACTCAACTACTGCAGGATCTTTACTTACCATTTTTTAAAAGCAAAACCAACCTGAGGAATATAGACAGTATACATGCTAAAACTGATGTGAAAGAGCCTGGAGGATGAGGAAGGATTGAGTACCAAGAAAATTAAAAAAATAACTAAAAGATTGTGCACAACTAACCTGCTAAAATTTATTCTATTTAACTCCAGCATTACTGGAGGAAAGAGCAGTATGCAGACCCGCTGGTGGGACAGAGGCAGACTGGAAGAACTGGGCCCGAATATGTTACCTGCACAGAAAGCAACACTGGATAAAACATTTAACCTCCTCTGGAAGGCATGAACTGCTAAGCAAGGGCCTTTAGAAATGTAAAACACTTTTTACAGAGAAAGTTTTGAGGGTTCAGTGATTTTTTTTCAAGGAAATTACTCAGGTTTCTTCCTCTGAAGATCCTGGTAAACAAGACCATATTTCAAGGGTAAACAGAAGTGAAGAATCTGACTGCCAAGAGCTCTCCTACACAACATTCTGCATTGCAGGGGAAACTGTGCTCACGTGAAACAAAGAGGGAATTAGAGTGGGACAGGAGCAAGGTTCCTTGGAAAAAAAACCACACGTTATGACAGCACCGGTTATCTCAACATCACATCCTCCTAAGCTTCTTTCTAATAGTTTAAACTAAGTAATGCAAATAGGTCAGTATTTAAATATAGTTCCCTGTTTCCACCTTTCCCCTTCCTCCTCGCCTTCCTAGAAATATCGAAGTCAGTACAACTTCCTCTCCCCCCAGTTCTGCCGGGAACCGGAGAGGTGCTGGAGGTGGGAGGTTAGCCTGTGAAAAACAGATTAGAATTAAACGCTGTATCTGTGGCCTTGAAATGTGCCCTCAGCTGAATTTTTAATTTGGCTTTTCAAGATTGATCAGCCCATGTGTAATTTAAAAGCCATTTGAAGCAGCAAGCTGGGTAGTTTGACTTAAAATTAATGAGTTTTAGACAACTGCAAACAAAATGATAATGTGAACCCATTTAAACTCATCCCTACATTTAACAGGAAAAGCATACATCATTTTAACTTGGTTATACAAAGGTTTTTCGTCTGCATTATGAAAGCTTTTTTACCATGATCTTGCTCTAAGTAGCAATTTGCAAACTTTGCCCAATTGTACAAGATGAGTAGAAACACAGGCAGCAGATAAATTGATATTGTTGAGTAATTAAATATTTTAAGTGACACTGTGCAGCATGATTAAATACATTCATGAAACCCAGCTCTAAATAAAAGAACCTCACAAATCTAAGCCCATAGAACACAGGATACAAACATTATTCACTGCTTGTTTAAATCAATAGCCTGCTGCTCATGAAAAATCACAGCACTGTAGCTCAAGCAATATACAGCATATTACAGCAGAAACTAAGGCTGGGAATGCAAAGAAAAATAGTCAAAGGATGAACAGCAAAGATGACAGGATTAAAGGGCAAAAGATAATAAAAATGGAATTTACTAAAAGAAACAGTAAGCAAGGGGAATGAAGGGTTAATAGATATGTTTGTATTAAAGAAAATTGTTTTTGTTTGCTTGCTTTTCTAATTTGCATTGTTTGGCATTCAGGAGAGAAGCAGCAACAGGTGAAGAAATCTGCATGTCCAGCAATAAAGTCTGTTAGGAAAAAACTAATTTTAAGTACGCTTTGAAAGGGTCACACTCTTCTAACCAGAGTCTGACAGCACTGGAAGTCCAAAGATGGCAACTGAAGCACACTAGGAGCGGGAGCAGACCTAGCACTACTTAGGCAAGAGGGACAAGCAAGTGTCCCAGTAAATTATGTTAAATTTTCTGCAGATTTTACACACAGATATGCTTACAAATTGCCACAAAAATAAATTAAATGATGGAAAGGTTGGTCATAGAGTGAATTGCCCCTTTATGAAATAAATTAAAACGCATCCCATGTAGTAGTAAAAACTGCTCTGAAGTTAAAGGACTACAGCTCTTGGTAAGAAATATTTACAGATCCTTTATCAAATACACTGAAAACAAGAGTGTCTTGAACCACAAATTCTCACTGTTAGCTTCAAGTTGTGATTACATGGGATTGCTCTCATTTGCCAAAGAGTTACCTTTTGTTTCTGATTAATATTTTCATTAAAAGAATGAAGGGAGGTAACGAATTATGGGAGCAAATGCCAAGATAAAAGACATAGCATGAACCTCATGGAGTGAAGTCCCACCCTTGGGAATACACACACCATGGGGCACCACAGTCTTGAGGTTGCAAGACCAGAGCCCAGGGAAGTAGCAGCTCTATACAAAAAAACCCCACACTATTCTGTCCTCATTGCACTCCACATTACACCACATGCAGAGAAAAGCGATGTTTAAAAGCATCATGCTCCCACCATTCATTTCAGGCTGGTTATACTGGTCAATAATCAAAATTACTCTGCTAGTCTTCAGCCAGTCCCCTGCAAGGGGCACCGTCATGAGCGACTTACTCACGAAGCTCCGTCTCAGCTAAGCCTTAAAAGTTATTTCAGATGAAAGAGAGATTGATTTTACTGAAGAGGAAGAAAACTCAAGAACCACAACCATTAAAAAAACACCCAACCATCCAGCAACCTGAAACCGGTTGGTCTCAAGAGTAAGATCTCGTCATGAATGCGGTGCTGAGTACTTCATTCTGAATTATCTCCCAGAGCAACAAAGCCCAGGAGACCTCTCAGTTCATCTAACTCCCTTGCCAGGTACAAGGGTTTATCTTCCATCTTATCCAATTATTTTGACCCGATCTTTTTAAGTGACATGAGTAACACAACTTTCACTTGCTTCTCTTGTAAATCTTCCACTGTTCGATTGTTCTTAAAAATTCATAAAACTATTAACCCAAAGGTTCTTTGAGACCGCATCCTTCCGGGTGACTGTAGATGCTGCTGCATCCCGGCCTGTGTGCGTTACCTTCGGTGCAACTGGTCCAGCTTCATGCAGCTGCCGGGGCATCCTGACTCTCCTGCATGGAATAGCTGCCTCTTCTCAACAGCAACAATCCAAAAACTGTCACTTCCATCACTCACACTTTTTTTTTCCATTTGGGTCTCATCTCCCCTCCACCTGAATGATAGTTTTGACTGTTGGTTTTACCTGCTCGGATCTCTCATTCTTACCAAAAATTATTTACATTAGGAGAAGAAAACCTCTGATAACCTAAGTTTTCAGGATTGAGCACTTTTTCCTTTTTTTGCAGATGGGATAAGAGGGATAGAAAACCCCATGACTTGAGTTGTGGCATGTTTTCCAGTGACAGTAAGCTGTCATTGCAATCAACAAACTACCCCAACAAATTCCTTTCCAGTTTTATTCCTTCCCTTGGCCAGGAAACACCTTTGAACAGAGACACATCCCTTCTGTGTTGGCAGGCACTACATCTCTCTGAGCAGCTTTTCACTTTGCCACTCCAACAGTGAGTCACAAGTCAGGAGTCGAAGGAAAAAGGGCAATTTTAGGGCATCGCTGTTCAACAGGAGATGTACTGGGTGAGCAGCGGATGTGGCCGGCAGAGGCAGCCACGGCACCGGGCAGGGCAAGGGCTCCCATCCATGTGCTGCAGGTGCCAGGACAGAGTGTCAGAGAGGCCATTCGTCCCCCAACTCACTGCCAGGGCCAGGACGACAGAAAAAAAACACCTTTAATGCTGTATTCGTTCAGTAAGCTGTTTCACTGGAGATAATAAGTTGGCTGGCTTACTTAGGAAGAAAAACCTGAGCACGCTGCAGTGAAAATACAGTCCAACAGCATCACCTTCTCCTATCAGCATGAAAATCTCCCATCTATTCTTCCATTTCCCAAAGGTATCCTCTCCAGACAACACAGGATTTTGGCAGGCAAAAGGATATCACTGATGGAATTACGAGACCTGCAGTAAGTCGACTGAATTAAAAAGCACAACACTGTGCACATGCCTTAAAAAATACGTTCCATGTTGTGAATAACTCAAAAGTAAATCCTGTACAAATACTTCAATAAATCGCTGCTGCTGAGCTTCTCCTAATCTCGGTCTTATCAGCATCTCATTTCAGCTCTAGCTTACAGAAGTTTTCTGGTCTGCTGTACGTATATATTTACAAGATACCTACCTCCCAGCAAAAAGTTTGGAAGCCACACATTTATTTAAGATTAATTCTCATAGCATTTGGGATTACACAATACGTATTGTTATCAGACAGGACAAAGACGACACTGGGATGAAAACCCATGCAGAAGGGCGCAGGCAATCAGAAAAAAAAAATATAAGATTACCGTTAAAAAGAAAGCAGAAAGCCTGCACAGAGCAGTCTGGTGGCTACAGCCACTTTTCATTCAGCTTGAATTCTGCTGCATCACATCGCAAGTCAGTCACGGCAATATCTGAATCATTCCCTAAGACAGCTCTCAACCCATAAAATGAGCATCACACGCAGGGTACCCATAAACGATGCTCCACAAAATACATAATTCAGAATTCCTTAATAATGTATCAATTCAATTTATAATACCTTTGATTACGGGGCACCAAACTATATCTCATGTTACGGAGGGATTCTGCTTTCATTAATATTGTATCACAGAATCAATAATGAAATGCCTATCAAGAAACAAAGCCCTGCTCACCGCAGGCATCACGATGGCAGCCCTCGGGTTTGGCTCCTCCGCCGCTGCTTCCCGGGCCATACGGATGCAGCACCGGAAAGCCGCACCATCCCAGCACATGCTGGATGCAGGGCAAGTAACCAAGTTCAGGTTTGCATACGTTCTTCACTGGGAATGCGGTGTTGCACCATTTGTACTACACTATTTATATATGAATTTTAAAAACAGCTATTTCTTGGAAACGCAGCGTAGGGCTTAAGTTCCAGGATTGGGTAAACCGCACAGTTATCTCTAAACCATGCAGAGATCAGCCACCACCACTCTGCCGGACACTCCTGACATGGCTGGAATAGCACCTTCTAGCAAAACCATCTGTTCTCTTGCTTTTACCAAGAAATTTTCAGGGGACTTCCTGACAGAGAGTCATCCACCTTAATGTTTCTATGTAAAGGCAAGACTTTTCCTCTAAAGCATCTTCAGTCATTGCTGATGGCGTTCACGTGCTCTGGCACAACCTTCAGACACAGGATCTCTACCTGGTGTTAAGCCCTGCCATAAATCTATGCTGAAGGGTATTTTGGAAAGAGAGACTGAAATACAGCATCACATTTAGAAAATGACAGTATCATTTAAAGGAGGTACGAACATAATCCTCAGGTTCCCTATATAATGACCAATTTCTCCTGCAGAACCTCCCACTCCTTCAGTGGGCAGGGTTGACCGTGTTCACATCAGTAAGGCGAAATTCAGTATTCCTGTTCATCTTTCTGTTTTTTTACAGAAGTATATAAGCATTTTTCTGATAACGTGCATAGCTGACTTCCGAGAAAACACCAAGGGCAGCTGACACGAGGCAGGGTTGCACCACAGACTTCCCACAGCTCTTTTCACTTTGCTGTTTGTCAACCCATGTCCACCCGTTTTTCTTCATACAATCTCGTAAATGAAAGAGAAAGAGGTCACCAAGCACACTGGTCGAAGTCCTCCAATAGCATGTTCTAATATTAGACCAGTTAATAACCCAGCTCTGCAGCTTTGGTCCATAAATGGCTCCAAAAACCCAACTGAGGCCACAACTTATCTTACAGAGGAATCAACAGGCCCACGACACACGGTGCGAGGCAGGTGTCTTGCAGTCAAGAAGCTGATTTAAAGAGAGCAGGCTTTGCTATAAAGAGGTGCACGCCGTCCCGTGAGAAAGACACCAAGAAAATATTAATTTTAAAAGCCTCGTAAGCCTTTCCGCTCCAGACTGTGCAAGAGCCAGTGCAAGGACGACAGCTCTGCGGGTCCGCTGCCTCAGATTCCTGGGAACCCACAGGGAAGAGGAAGGTCGCACACAGCCCTCAAACCTGCAGAGCACCCGAACCATCATCTTCCAGCATCCCAGGCACATCTTCCAGCACAACCAGGCACTTGCAGCATCCCTACGTGGCACATTTCCAACATCGCCTAGGCTGTATAATCCGGGAATGCAACGGGGACAGGGGAAGAAAAAAAGACTAAGAAAAACAGGGATTCATACAGCTGTTCTGGCAGAGGTCAGCCCTTAACTCAATGAGAAGAAAAACCCTGACTAAGCCAGATAACACAGATAAACACAAACAGATGAAGTGGGAAAGGGGGAAGACACCAAGATACAAAAGCAAACTAGGACCCAAGCATGCCAAAATGCTAATTTTTGCACCTCCACTTCACAGGCTGAGGGTAAATTAGCACAGCTCAAACAGCAGCATGACACTGATCTGAGGTATATAAAGATGTCTGGGTTTATTAAAGGTGTCCAGGGCATAGGAAGCTTTTAAACTCGCAATTCAGTTTTTATCTTTTACTTGGAAGAATATATTAAATGCATTTAAAGAACAGAGTATGTTAGTTAAAGCACAGCCAGCAAGGATGGCTGGTGTAACCCAGCTCCTGGGTGATTCTTTTATTTGTCAGCAAAGACAGAGCAAATTAAAGCAATCAAACACTACACCCACACCGTTTTGTTACTTCTGTTATTTTCTTTCCGTTCTCCCACATTTCTAAAACACCTGATTTTTGTCACTTGAGAAAACGGGGGTTTTTTTAGCTTAACTGCCTCCCACTGCCCCTAAGGCAGAGGGGTATAATGAAGGAGGGGTATGTGATGTTTGCATCCCCACCAGCACTGCTCCTCTTGGAGACGTCGTCCAGATGGACTCCGCTCATCCCACATCCACCCTCACCCCCTTTTCCCTCTCGGAGCACAAGTGCCACCCCAACACAAAGCCGAGGCAGGCTGCCCCTGGGTGCCACCCCCCATAATTACAGATTGTTACCCCTGTACGGGACTCCTCAAGGCCCAACTTCCACCTCTGGGAAGAAGAGAATGAGGTTGGTGCCACCCGGACCACCAGCAGCTTCCTCCATCAAGGCTCAAACGGTTTCAGCTCTTACCCAGCAAAGCTAACTGGGAACGTATCCATCCTCCTGGATGAGGAGAGTGCATTATATCCACATAAAAATACCTTCTAAATCACAGCAAGTTTCCAGCTGAATGTCATCCATTTTCATCAAAAGTTAAGGGTTGTTGGTTTTGATTTTTAACAAGCCCCAAAGCACGACATGCACAGAAGTTAATATTGCCATGCACATAATAAATATTTTTCAATTCTCAGCCTCTTCACTTCTACTTTCCAAATTTTCTCAGAAAGCTTGTAACATCTTAGGAAAAAAAAGCTCGATAAGCAATGTCATGTCTTTCAGCCCAGCAGTCTCTACCCCCTACAAACCAGGCACAGGCAGCGGTTTAGAAGCCGTGCAGCTAAGCGCACAGCAAACCGCCTCACTCTATGGAAATAAGCCACAAGGGGAAGAAACTCACAGAAAACAATAAAAAAATTAAGAGACGCCCTTTCCCAATGAGAAAACACCCTTCAATCTCACAGCAGATACCCATTAACCCTTTCTACACCCATGGTTAAAGTGGGAAAAAAATTCAATGATGGAGTTACAGTCACATTATCTTTGTGAGGTTTGTCATTATATTCCCCGGTATTTTAAGCAAAACCCTAAGTGGGAGTGGGGGGAACACAATACCTTGGGGTTTGGAAGTCATAAATTCAATTTTTGCCATGAAAGCCTCACTTGTTTTCTCCGTCAGTGTCTGCGTAAGGGAAACACAATTTTTTTCACCAGCTGCAAGATTTACAGCCACCTCCCTACAACCAGGTGCCTTCCTCAGCAGCAGCGCGGGGACCCGGCCCACGCTGTGCCCCCCGGCTCTGGCAGAGGGAGAGCACCAAGGCGGCGGTACCCACGCCCGTCCCCCACTGACCCGCGGCATCGCAGCGGAGCACGACCCAGCCGGCCCTCCTCATCGGAACCGGTAAACGCACAAATGGAACCGCGTGGGTTTTTAAACAGGTTAATCGTGCCCGAAGGGGAGTAAAAGAGTCCGTACGGAGCGATGTCACCCCCGGTCAGCGGTCCCGTACGTCCGCAGGCTGCACATACCCACAGCCCCTCACCTCAGAGCGGGATGAAAACGCCGCGGATGTGCGGGCAGGAGACAAGTGGCTTCGGAAAGCCGGAGTTCACCCCAGCCCCATGCTGGGGGCCGGGGAAGAGCCCGAGAGCCCAGGCACCCCGCTTCCCGGCTGGATGACGAGTTCCCAGGGACGCC
>NW_010264962.1:0-51136 GCF_000690775.1 Eurypyga helias | reverse complement strand
CCCCGGCTGCAGCCTGGTGGGGCCGGGGCCGTGCGGTGTTGGCTAAGAAGAGGTGAGAAACGAGTGAAAACGCACATATTTTATTTTCTCTCTGCCCTGCCCTGTAAAAATGAGAGTTCAGAGCAGCTGAACTTGCAGGCAATGGATGTTTCCCTCCTACAAATCTTTTTAAAAAGTGAGGGCTGGGAGCGTGGCAAGCCGTCTCCCTGCGCTTCCATCCCTCCAGCGCGCTTCCCTCGGAGTTTCCCTCGAGGTCCCCGAAGTCCAAGTGTCCAGGTTCTCCAACACCCTGGGCGGAAAGGGTAACGGCAAGGAAACCTGTGTTTTGGGGCTTCGCAGGGGGAAGGAGTGCGGTGCAGGAGCTCTGTGTAACTTAACTACTTGTTTGCTTCTTCCCTTGGATTTTTTTGGTAGCTTAATGAGTTTTGGCGTATATCGATACTGCGAGAACGCGGCGTGCGGCTGTGGCTGGCGTTGGAGCAGAGTCTGGCCCCGTAAGTTCAGGGAATGCTTGTAGCAAACTCGAGAGAGAGAGAGAAGCAGGAGCACTTGAACTTTCTGGGCTTCGTTGAGAATTCGCATAGTCAGACAAAAATGCAACAAAAACGAGGAAAAGATGCTTCTGTGTGAGCATAATGTGGTTGCTGTGTACAGTTTGCGGTGGGGGTGTTGTTGAATAACCCTCTGGCAGCGGTGCTGTTCTCTGTTGTGGTACGTACGTGTGTGCGCTAAATCCTGTAGCACCAGTGAGGATATTTAACTTCCATTGGCTTGGCAGGGAAGTGGGAGCCGGGAAGAACGTAGTTAAAAATCGGAATGATTGCTTGTGGATCTTGTAGGCAATTTGAGAGGGATTTAGAGTGCTTTTAGTCTCCCTGTGGGGTGAGCAGGACACTGAGAATCTCTGGCTTTAGTGATGGATGTTTTCCTAGCAGTATATGCACAGACAGCGTGTACTATGGATGTGATAGCTGCTTGCTTATTGTCAGTGATATTTGCTGAGGGACAATGAACAGTTGTTTGCTGGGCTTTATTAAGAAGAACCACAAACCCCTTATATCTCCTAAAACAAAGCCTTTATTGTCTTAAAGCAACTGTGGGCCGATTTCATGCTCGGTGTAGTTCCACTGATGTCAGTGGAGTTTTGCCAGGGATGACTTTGGCAGGTGAAGTATCACTTCTGGTTTACAGAGTCCAAAATGCTCAGGAGTAATGTTGCTATTTTGTTTCCAGCACTTAAGTATTATCAATTAAGATGATAACGCTAATGCTTCCCGAAAGTAAAGGGTTAAGGTGGCAGAGTCACCTCATCAGGTCCTCTAAATACTTTCCTACTTGCCTTCTCCTTTCTGCTTCAGTGTTTATATCCCTTAATTTACTCTCTTCCTTCTCTTACAGTCTTAGCATCTCTCTTTCTGTCTTCAAAATTAAGAAGTTTGTCTGAACTCCAGCTCACCTTTGAGCAGTCAAAGGTGCCGGGACGGTGTTGAACCCTACACCACGCCTGCACAACTAGGTAAGTGAGGGGCTGCGCGGCAGCTGCAGTTGGGAGACCTTCCTCGCACGGGCCTCTTCGTTACAAGCCGATTTGTGTGGTGGCTTTGGTCAGTGCGTTTGCTGCAGTGGCAGATTGTTTGACGGAGTCACACAGTGGAACAGGCAGGATGCAGAAAGACTGAGTTGGACTGGGGTGGGGGAGTCACTCAGGTTTTACACAATGCCATACTCGGGACGTTGAGAAACAATTGGTTTTGAGCCCACCCCTTCGTAACATCAGGAAGGACAGGAAAAACCTCTAAAAATTGGAGCAGGCGGACAAGTGGGAAAAGATACAAGGAAATATTATTCTTTACTAGCTGTGGGGAAGAAGAGTAGAACTGTTTAACCAGTAACTGGCTTTAACAGAACTTTGTGTCCATGAAAGTTTAAGAAAAAAAAGATTTTACTGAATGAAACTGTTGTCTTCGTACACAGTTAACAGTATTAAAGACACGTGGCCGACTCTAAGGCTGTTCTGGCACTGTGGTAGCTTTAAACAGAGAAGTTTCAATGTTTAGCTTTGCAGAGTCTCTGCTGAGCTGGTTTTGTATCTCATGCCTTTGTGCTGTACAGCTTTGGGTCTATTTGCATCTCCTGAGTATGCAAAAAGAGCATGTCGGAAACAACTCACAGCTGATATCGTTCTGACCCGTCTGGAAAAAGAGCAGGATACATGCCCTGTCCAGCTTTGGAGGGGAAAGATGTGCTTTAATGCTTCTGCAGTTCAGTGATTAGTCTCAAATTTATCCTGGTTTGGCCAAGCCTGGCATATTCTCGAGTGTCAGAGGAAGTGGTTTTGCAGCTCAACATGTTGCAAAGAGCCTGCAACTCTTCTGTATTTACGTAGAAGAGCACGCGAGTTGGGGTTGTAATCTTCAATTTTAACATAAGGCACTGGGAAGATTCAGCTGTGGGAAGGGAATCAGCCGCAGGCTAACCTGAATGTAGAGCCCCAAATGTGATAGGAAGAATGTTTTTTGAGGAGAAAGCTACATTATCTGGCTAGAACTACATTACTCAGTGATACTTCCTCTTTCCACATCTTGCATGTTCTGTGAGGCTTGTCTCTGTGCATGCTTCATTTATATTAATCCTCTCAAAACCCTGCTGAGGTGGAAAGGTGCTGCGTCTTCCCGCTGTGGGGAAGACCCCTTCCCTTCGCAGGTGGGGAATAAAAGCACAAGAAAGTAAACAGGTCATCCGTGACGACGGATGAACTGCGTAGTGGTGCAAGGACTTGAACGCGTGTCACCTGGTGTTGAAATGAAGGAACTTCCCCCTGCGTGAAGGAGAAGAGAAGGACGGTATAAAAACCTGTTCGGTGACCTGGCTGTGATGCAGTTAGTGGTTGACTGCTCTTCCACCAACAACCTGTGTGTTGGTCTTTGTTAGACTAAGAGCAACAGGAGAGTTTTGTAGTAAGGGCTTACACAAAGACGTTTAGCATACGCAGGCGACAAAAACCAGCAAGGGTCATTTTTCTTCTCCTTTCTACGCCTGCCTTTAAATAGTGGGTGCTGTTTCTACAGACAGATCTCTGGCGGGATCTTTGGGGAGCTCCTTCGTCTGCCCCGTTGTACGGTTGCATGTGAGCTGGTGCCAGCAGAAGGGAAGGCTTTGCAGAGCCCACAGGGTCGTGGCACGACAGGACTGCCTTTTTGTGACCCCAGCAGCTGGGCGAGATGATTCGAGTGCAGATCCCCAGCCTGAGAGACCGGGCTTGTGCTCCTTTTTAAAGGTGGCTTCCGAAGGAGCGGCTGCTCGCAGTTCAGCTGTCCGCAGAGACTCGCGTGGCTGCTGTTCTCACCCGGCTGCTCTTCCGCTTCAGGGCGTTGGTGCCAAGGGCCGTGCGTGTCGCACGGCAGCGGGGGGCTGCGTGTGGCAATTCTCCCGTGGCAGAAATCTTGTAGGGGTTATATGAGCAGGCAGCACTTGGCATCTGCAAGAAGAGGAAGGATGTGGTCGTTTCTTCCCCTTACATAGAACTTGAAAACACCCGAGGATACCTGCTACCTCTGTGTTTTTCCTTACAGCACTTTGCAATTATAACCGCCAACCGCCAAACAAAGTCTGTCATAGCTTTAACTTCGCTTTCAAAACATGATTCGAGCTGGCAGCCTGCTTCTTGTGTTTAGGCCAGCGCTGTATGCTTTGTGCAAGGAAGGGTAGGAAACTCGCAGGTGGGAGTGCAGCGTTTCCAAGTTGTGACTATAAAAGAATAAGCCATGGAGGTTTTGGAGCAGTTGTGTGCAGTGCTCTGTCCACAGCTCTGCATCACCTTTTAAAATAACATTTGAGATTGGTGCTTACTTCATTTTTTAGCCTGGGTCTGTAGCTGGAACGGCAGGGTTGGTGGTGGCTTTGGTGCAGTTTGCCTTCTTGCTTAGATGGGACAAGGATCCGAGTTTCACGATGAGAGCAGGGAGCACAAGTACCATAACCTTTGCCTTATTTAGCTTTATTTATCCAAGAAGTGAAACTCCTGGATTTGCTTACATTTTTTAAATTTCTCTGGCAACATAAAGCCAGAAGGTGCCTTTTTTTGGGGGGGGTGTGTGTCAGTACATGCTCCCCTTCAACTAACACAGTCATTTAGGAACAGTGGGACAAATTCTTTTTCTTTTAGATGAGATTGACTTCTTTATTTTTACATTTATACTGCAACTTCAGGCAGTCTGTGTGACTGCAGGATGAGCTGTAAAACCTCTTTGCTGTCCTTTAGCAAATCTCAGCCTCTTCGTTTACTGTCCCTCTGTAGGAGCTGCATTAGAGTCCTGTAGAGACCTGCCTTTACAGCGGTGAAGCATGAAATGTGCTCTTGCTATAAGGGGTGCTTTAATTTCCTCGACAGCAACCTTTCTGCTTGTTGTGGGATGGGTCTTATTTTCTCCCTCGTACCCAGGAGTTATTCACCATTCCTGTAAGCTGGAGAGCTAAACCCCGCAAATGCTTCTGAAGAAGAAACTACCCTCATGTTTGACTTCGGTTGAAGAAGCCCTTCTCTTTTGCAGAAGAGTAGATTTTAGGGAGGGGAAACTGAGTCTTGAAACTGTTATTGTGTAAAGGAAAACCCACATTAAGCTGTTTTGCTTACTGGAACGTTAAGGGTTCTCCTGTCTGGCTCGGAAGGACATTCGGTTTACCACGCTTGTGCCCACTGGTGCTCGCAGACTCTCCGAGTCTGGTGACATCTGCTCCGAACGGGAGCCAAATGCTGCCACTCATGTTTCCGTAGCGATGGCATTCGGTGGGTCTTTTGGTGGGTGGGTGAGAGGACGATGATGATGATGGGAAATAATAGAACGATTCTTTCCATTCCTTGCCTGTACAGTGAATGGGCATTCATCGGGCCTCACATATACACACAGCCTCTTGTCCTGATGCTAATAATAAAACAGAGTTCACAACTCTGAGTAGGCAAGGCGATGTGATGAGAAGTGGGTCAAGCCCATTCGTGTGTGCATAACTCTGCTCCTGATCTAGGCCAATGCCTATGCTGGATGCTTTTAAACAAGCTGAGAAGATTCCAGGGGAGCTGGAGTTTGCTGGCAGAGAGGTGAAGTGCACCTTGCATGTTACCATGACTGTAGAGGAAAAGCTTTGCTATTCAGTACCTCTAGAGAGCAAGGAGTTTAGTTTGAGCCAAGGGAAGTTTGCCTCTTCCTGGCAGGATGAGTTGCTGAGCAGACCTTCAAGTACGTACAGTGCTCTGCTGTTTCAACTGAAATACGTCTCTGCTACCTTAGTTTCCTCTTCAGTGCCATTGGGGAAGAAGACGGCTTGCTGAGTATCCCACTACACTGCTGCTCTGTCCTTCAGACTTGCTGTTGCAGCTGAGCTCTTCAGTGCCCTTCAAGGAAGAGTGGATGCTTGGGCAGGCTTGCCATGAGATACAGTATGGTTCTTGGCTGTTGGTAGAGGAAGAAAGCCAGTTTTCATCTGAAGCAGCTGTGATTTGGGGAGTTTATTTTTTGAGAGAATAGGGAGGAGTTTGAGTTATGATAGTCTTTGCATTATTTTTTTTTTATCCTAGAGTTTTCCCAGGTAACCTGTCCTTGAAGATGAGCTGTGTCTTGCAGTGCAAGCTGTAACACACGTGTTTAACTTAGATAATACCTAGCACATCACTGCTGCCCCCTGGAAAGTCTGGCAGAAATTTCTAGCCAGGTTTGGGTGTCTTAAGAAAGTGGAGGAAAGGATGGGGAGCAAGTCGTGGTGGGAATTTTCCTTGGGTGGAAGGTGTTCGTTGGTATTTCTAAAAGTAAACCATCTTTTTCTTCCAAGCCTCAGAAGTACCTTTGAGTCTGTAGTCCTGTGTGACATGCAGAAGCAAGACGTAGTGCTGCGGACTGTAACAGACCTCCTGCTTGCGCTGGCAGGAGGCTTTGCAGGGTGAAGAGATGGCCTTTCGTAGCTGGCTGTGAGGATGGGGGTGAGCAGTAAGCACAGCTTGCCTGGCTGCTCTCCCACATTTCTCCTGTATTCCTTGTGGTGCGCTGCACAGTGATCACACACTAACTGAACAGAAATGCTCAGGCTCAGGGAGTCTTGGGTGTTCCGGAAGGAAGCCCCAGCTGTGTGTGAGGTTGTACTGTGTGTGCTATTGCTTACTACACACAGCAACCGTGGGGAGCAGGGTGGCTCTCCAAAGACAATATAAGCATGCTCGTTAGTCTTACTAGAATCATGTGATGGTTTGGGTTGGAAGGGACCTTAAAGACCATCCAGTTCCAACCCCCCTGCCATGGGCAAGGACACCTTCCACTAGACCAGGTTGCTCCAAGCCTCATCCAGCCTGGCCTTGAACACTTCCAGGGATGGGGCATCCATAGCTTCTCTGGGCAACCTGTTCCAGTGCCTCCCCACCCTCTCTGGGAAGAATTTTTTCTTGAGATCTAATCTAAACCGCCTGCTTTCGATTTAAACCCGTTACCCCTTGTCCTGTCACTACAGGCCCTTGTAGAAAGCCACCCCTCTGCTTCCTTGTAGCCCCTTCAGGTACTGGAAGGTGCTATAAGGTCTCCCCAGAGCCTTCTCTTCTCCAGGCTGAACAAGCCCAACTGTCTCAGCCTTTCCTCATTTACCTGTTTCTTCTTTTGAGTACAAGAAGACTTAACAAGCTATAAACTTAGGCAAAGTATGAGTGTAACACTGTTCCTTTTTCAGGAAATGTGTTAAATAGCTTTAGAATTCAAGGAATGCACTGTCTCTGAAAAGCAGAAAGCATGTATCTCTTGGTGTGAAACTGCATCCCATTGAAAAGGTTTACAAAATTATTTTTATGACATTCCAGCACCTAGAAGGCCAGCCCTGAAGCTTTCTATGAAGACTGTAGCTTGCAGATATCTATGCTGGTGAGTCTCAGGCAGAGGTTTCAGTTTAAAAGGCTGAACCAACATGATACAGCTTGTGTTGTATCAAAGCACTTAGTCTTTTGGGGAAGCTCAAATATGAGTTCTTGGGCCTGTCTTGCGTTCTCTGTCGTTAGTGACTGGTGAAACTGAGCAAAAAGAGGGAGAGGTTGGAGGCATCGACTGGCCATGTTATATGCTACATCCGTTTCCTAATCGTGCGAAAGTGCCATATCTTCGAAGTTTCCTGTATAAACCTAAGAATTTACTGACTGTGCAATGACTCTGAGGTTTTTTGCAGTGCAGCATGCAAGTAGAATAAGGTAAATTTCCTTGCTTGAGGATGTGAGGACAAGTTAGCACAGCAAGCTAGAAAACAAGTGTGCCAACTGTGGTTTTGTTTTACAGTAGCCTGTGGGCCCTGTTCTAAAGAGACACTCTCTAAACTGTAAATTCTTCAGGGCAAATTGAGGACAGAGTGAATGAATGGATATTAGAGTCACAAAAAGGTGAAGGTCTCTTATTTTTTAGGTGACACCAGCTCAGTGTCTTTGAAACCTGAAGTAGAAAAATCTCACTTGCATCAGGGATCAGTTTTGCACCGAATGCAACTGCTTTGCTGGAGGACCAGATTTTTATTGAAACTTTCAGTGTGCTGTAGCATTATTTATCCGTAAAAAGGTTCTCTGTCGCTCATGTTTATTGCATGATGGGACCAAATTTCAACACTGAAAGCTGCCCTATAGGGGTCTGTATACTTTCCAGCTGCTTAAGGCCTACTTTTTTTCTGTAGAAACACTAAAAAGACATCTCCTCAACTGGTTACCTGGTTTCCAGGTGACTAATAGGGTTAACAGATCCCAGAAGACATGTTCCTTTAGCTAAATATAATCCATTTTCCAGATTCAACCATAAAGTATTGCAGGGAGGAGAAGCACAGGCCTACATGGTCAATCAGAGAAAACAGGACTTACAGACTGGTACTTTTTTCTGGGAAATTTCTGCAGTCGATGTCACTTTTATTGTAAAATTTTAGAGCAGACCACTGTAAAAATGGGGGCCAGCCCAAAATGCAGAGTCAGAGACGGGTCTGGTCAGTGATGCTGGTATAGTTTTGTAAAGGAACTGGGTGAAGAACTTCAAAAGAGGGGAAAGTATTTAAACCCTGGGGGACTCCATGGGTGCTGTAGCAGTGGACCATTTGGGTACCTAAGTTATCTGCTCGGATTGTAATTCAGGTATCTGTTTGGTCTCCTCCTAATCCACTGCCATGATTTCCTATGGCTAAGCAGTTCTTCCTTTCCACAAAGCTGTCACGGTGTTGCTGGCCCGGGGTGACTGCAGACAGCATCTGCCAGGGAAAGGCTCTCATTGCTGTGGGTGGCTCCGTCTGTGATGTACTTAGCTTTGCACCCAGGAGGATGCCCAGGATTTATAATGCTGTGCTAATCAGGGTCTTGATGTCTGCTGTACAAAATACTTAGTTGCTGAAGCATCCCCATATCAGCTTTCAGTAAAACTGTTTTTCAGAGCCTTCTGGATTTTTTCTCTCTGTTGGAATTAGGCAAGAACAAAAGAAGCTGCTGAAGCATACTGCTGTCACCTGTGTTATGTTTTTTCTGTATTGATAGAGGGCTTTTTTTTTAATGCCTAATTCTTTTGACTGCCATCATCTGGTAGCTTACAGGGGGAGGGCTGCATTTATAAAGCCTGTTCTGTGCACTGAAAGGCAAGAGTTTGGTAATGAACTTTAAGGTAGAGGAGTGTGTGCTTCCGAAGAGCTAATTCCTTCCAACACTGACTGAAATGGAATTAATGAAGAGTCCCATCAAATTGGGCATAGTGTGCATTGATAAAGTGGTGCTTCATTAAATGACTGCTCTAAGGGATCATTTTGACCCCTTCCTCCCATTTTAGTATTGGATCTTAATCTCTTTATTGCAAGTAACATCAAGCCTAGTAGAATGAAGTATTAAAATTTGAGCCAGTGGTGAGTTCATTTAGTCTTTTTTTATTTTTTTATCTTTAATGATGAAGAAGCCTCAGCTCATTTCCTGTTCAGGTTTGATGCTTCACAACACTTTAATTTTTAGTTTATCTCCAGAATCATACTTTGGTTTAGGGTATTTTTTCTAATAGGAAGCTGATTAATCTACTGCTAAACCAGTCACAGATGTAGTTAATTTACTGTCTAAGTGCAGATGTTTAGAGAGCTGTGAAGTCAGGCAAAGATTGGATTTAGAAAGCACCAGATTACACATACTAGTCAACAAAACCCTGAATAGCTAAGATAACTCATTACTGTAAAAGCCATGAAATAAAGAGCTCCCACTCCTGCTGGGTATTTTCCTCCAAGAAGGGGACTGGAAAAAACATTCGTACTCTAAAATAAAATCATTTCCATTCCTCAGATGAAATGTCTTTGTAATCAATGTACTTTTTAAAAAATCCTTTTATTTTAAACTGCCACAGTTAAGGTGCCGTGAACTCAGCTTATGGTATCATGGCTTGCTGAACAGGAGGCATAGAAGTGTACTGCAGGAAATGGTATCCCCCAGGAAAGAAAGGGTGTGAAAGCTCAACAAACCGCTTACAAAACTTACAATTATTCTAGTTAATGCCGTTAAACTAAGTAATTTCTGCTTAGAATTTTACAGAGTCTTTGTGTATTTGAAAAACAAACCATGTCAGGGTAAACAAATCCTTCCAATATCTATTTAAAGTAGATAAATATTTATTATTGTCCTTTTACAGTTTGAGAAACAAAGGCTGAATTGACATGCCTACAGCTATAACTAATTAGTGCCAGGGTAGAGTTTGAACTTGGGACTTTGAACCACGAGAAAGACAAACAGGACTAAACATTGTGAATGGAAACACAGAGAAAAGATAATATAAACTTTATATTTCAAGTGTGAACTCACTACCTGAAAAAAGAAATCATCTTCTCAGAAAGACAAGTAGGCAGCCTAAAAAGGTGCCTCTTACTGAAAACAGGATCTGGTTAGACCATGATCCTTACCTTACTTGCCAACACGTTACCCTCATTAAGTTTGTTGCTTCTGAGAAAATTCCTAAAGACAAATTGGGATTCAAATTAGATTTTCAAATAATTGAAGTTCAGATGAGGAGCACCAGGCAAATTACACTGCATCTTGAAAAGCTGCAAGAGACTCATGCTAGAGGTTTCCTTTACTTATCTCCCAGATAAATTATTGCTGTGAGTCACCCGAAGCAGTTGTGCTAAATGTGGAAGCGTAGCTGACTCAAAGACAAGTGATTGGCATCGTTCTATGGGATGTCACTAACTGCGGATTCGTTAAATTGCAGTTTTCCCCCTGTCCTGGTCAAATGTTAATTTTCGTTACAATTTGGGCTGAGCATAGAATGAACAGCTCTTTTTTTGGGTTTGGGAAGTCCTCTGGCTCACAGGACAGTGACCTTTATGTCTGTAATGTAGAGGACGATGCATCTTCACGCACAATACTCGTGCTTCCCTGAATTGTGTGCTGGAGGGGTGGTAGCACTCGCACGGTCACTGCACCACTTCAGTGTTTGTGCATTCTGGGAGGACGGTGTGGGTCTGTAACAGGGTTTGAGACTGCCTCCCTCCTCCCATCTTTGGAGGAGATGCATTTAGAAAGCATTTAATTAATCACAATAGCTAGTGTTTTCAGTCAGTCCCTTTGTGTGTCCGATGAATATTAAAGATAGGGAGTTTTTAATGGTTCTTCTGTATCAGTTTAAGCAATTCCAGACTTTGTTAAACAATGATTTTTGTGTCTGAACGTGCTAAGTTACAAATCAAAGCAAACTTCTCTTAATTCTCTGGACTTTTAAATGTTTCCTGTACTGGATGTTGCTTAAGTTGAATTCCTTGGCCTTAATTGTCTTGCTTGCTCTGGCACTTGTGATTTAATTTGAATGTGAACCAGCCAGCACTTGATTAATGGAAAAACCTAAAGTAAATAAGTGATAGTCCGTGCTATGGAGTCAAAAGGTCCTACAGTGAGGCATGACGCTCTTTAAAACAATTCAAGCATCTTTCTGTAAACCAGCTGTTGAATGAAGAGTGCATGAATGTAAGTGTAAGAGCTTGACTCATTAAAGTTTGGGATATTTAAAGCCCAGACTAGACTTACATGTTATTACTTTGAAGCCCTTAATGGAAGAGGTGTAGAAGAGCATATTTAAAGGAGCTTGCTTTACCTTCCCTTTGGGTTTATACTTGAATCTAGGGCTTGGAGTTTACAGGGTCAGGTTGGCATTGGAGTGGGGGTGTTGACGTACTACTCAAGTGCACAGCTTAAATGATCCGATTTTTCTGTTCTCTTCCCCTCAACTCTCAAACAGTTTTGTTTCTACCGTGTATTGTTTCATTTTCTCATGTGTCTATCTTCTGTGTCTCTTAGGAAAGGCTTGAATTTACAGTGCAGTTCCTCTCGCCTGAGTGCTGTTTTATTACCAATATGAAACTTTTTTCCCTGAGCCAGCTGTTGTGAAGCTGAAAACCTAACTTCAGAAGCCAGAGGCCCTGGGCTGACATCCGGTTAAGGTGTATATGCACGTGTGGGCTAGATGAAAGCAAGCTGCCTTGCAGCTCTTACTCATAGAATCATAGAATCATAAAATGGTTTGGGTTGGAAGGGACCTTAAAGATCATCTAGTTCCAACCCCCCTGCCATGGGCAGGGACACCTTCCACTAGACCAGGCTACTCAGAGCCACATCCAGTCTGGCCTTGAAGACATCCAGGGATGGGGCATCCACAACATCTCTGGGCAACCTGTTCCAGTGCCTCACCACCCTTTCGGGGAAGAACTTCTTCCTGACATCTAATCTAAACCTCCCTGATTTCAATTTATACCCATTACCCCTTGTCCTATCACTACAGGCTCTTGTAAAAAGTCCTCTCCCAGTACCCTTGTAGGCCCCCTTCAGATACTGGAAAGCTGCAGTGAGGTCTCCTCGGAGCCTCCTCTTCTCCAGGCTGAACAAGCCCAGTTCTTGCAGCCTTTCGTCATAGGAGAGGTGCTCCAGCCCTCAGAGCATCTTCGTGGCCTCCTCTGGACTCGCTCCAAGTGGTCTATATCCTTCTGAGATTGAGGGCTCCACAGCTGGATGCAGCACTCCAGGTGGGGTCTCACCAGAGCAGAGTAGAGGGGCAGAATCCCCTCCCTCGACCTGCTGGCCACACCTCTCCGGTGACACCATGCTTTCTCTCCTCCCAGCCTCCTCCTGGACTCTGCGTGCTGCCTTTTCATGGGCAGGATGTAACGCGGAGAGCGAAGCTGTGGGGCTGGTACAATCGTGTGCATCTTCCAGAGCCAGATGGTGATACGGGACTGCAATAGGCTGTTCACTCGGGGCCTGATTCTGCTCTAAGCCTAAACAAATAAGAGAAGTAAAGGTGAAGTGGACAGTAATGGGAAAGACTTGATGATATGACTAGTCCTCAACTCAATAACTGGCTCAGGATTAGAATAAACTAGTTTTAGACCTTGTTGTGTTATACAGTATTAAGACAATTTGTTAAACATTAATAATTTATTTTTTTGAAGTGAAAGATGCTGTAGGTTACAGGTGTCAGTTCCATAACTGGAAAACAACAGGAAGTTTATAAAATGACCAAAAGTGGTTCTTGCAACAATCTGAAATTTTAATCGTGTTTATCACAGTGATGGTATGTTTTTCCTAATAGAAGAAGTCTTTGTACTTAAATCTGGAATAGTTTGGACTTTCTTTGCTTGTTTTCCATCTTCTTTACTTAAATGTGCCACAGAAGCCAGAGGTACCCTAAAAGATACCTCCTTTCAGAAGGAGTGCAGGCAGGTAGGTGCACTGAAGTTGACCTTTTCATCATTATCATGCCTAATAAATTTTGACCTGTTCTCTGGATTGGGGAAGAATGTCGATCAGGCTGCAGTACTAGACTGGGAAGAAAATTAAATGTGAGATAACTGGAAGTGGTATATCTGCTTGTACCATATGTATTTGGTAAAAGTAGTGTAGTGACGGGACAAGGGGTAATGGGTTTAAATTGAAAGCGGGGAGATTTAGGTTAGATGTCAGGAAGAAATTCTCAACGGAGAGGATGGTGAGGCACTGGAACAGGTTGCCCAGAGAAGCTGTGGATGCCCCATCCCTGGAAGTGTTCAAGGCCAGGCTGGATGAGGCTTTGAGCAACCTGGTCTAGTGGAAGGTGTCCCTGCCCATGGCAGGGGGCTTGGAACTGGATGATCTTTAAGGTCCCTTCCAACACAAACCATCCTATGATTCTATGATTTCTGCTGTAAATGTTCTAGCTGATCTGTGGGAGATAAGCTTGCATGGATCTTTCACACCAGCATCACAAGCTTGAACTCTTCTGTGCTGCATAACCAAATCCCTGTTGTCATCCAGTTCACGTGTAGTCAGTGTGGGGATCCTCCAATTTTGCCTTCTGCAGACCTTGGCTTGGCTTTCCTGGCACTTCATTTCTTGTTGATCCAAATTCTTCAGTTGCTTGTTTGTTGTGTGGGTTTGTTGTTGGGGTTTTTTTTGTTTGTTTTTGTTAACATGCTTCCAGGGGCTGTTCATTGCAACTGTTTTCTACCAGCACTGGAATGAGACCTGTCAGAGCCTGGACTCCTGAATGGGGTCTTTCATTACTCAGCCACCAGTTTACATGAAATTTAGGGGAGCTTCATATCTTGGTGGCTTCAAACCCTTTAAAAATTTGGCTGAAACCAGCCAAAACACATGAGGTGGGGTGTTCAGTGCACGCTTAAATTATCATACAAGAAATCTAAAAAGGTCATTTAACTTAAATACCTGACCTGGTCTTACATTTGCTTTTTGGTTATGAAAGTCTCCCTGCATATGTGTTTGCAGCTCACCCTTGCACCAAGGGATCTCCTTGTGGTAGCTCCTGTAGCCCAGCTCTTGCAGTCAGGTTTTGCTAGAGCCATACTGCTTTAACGAAGACGTGGGGCATCAGAACAGTGTCCTAGATTCTTCCTACTTTGTGTCTAGATGCTTAACAGCATGGTTGCTACCCCTTTAGAAAGGCTGTTGTGTAAGCAAACCACACATGATTTCCTTCAGCAGTATTTAACTGTCATTTAGTGGGTAGCTGAGATAGTGAATAGTAGGTCCACTTTCATTCTTGCTAACTTTCTGACCAATGAACCACTTGAAAATTTTGTAAAGCTGAAGATGTGGGGGGGAAAAAACCCTATGTGTTTCGGTTCCCTCATTTGACTACAACTGTAACGTCCATTTATTGCTTCCTTCTAGAAGCTTTCCATAATTGAATGTGTTCTGGTAATTCAGTGACAGGTGCACCACGGTCTTGAAAATTGGAATGGCTGGGAAACTCTTGTTATACCAAATGGCTTGGAGTTGGAAGATGAACCACGGAATTCAACATACAGCTGGGCTGTATCGCAGAAAGACACAAGTTGATTTTACATGAAGTGGAAACAGACACGGTAGATGAAACTCAGTAAGCCCACAGTGAATATAGGTTGGGTGTGGGGGTTTTTTTGTTTGTTTTTACAGTCAAGGATCATACCATAAAGCAATTTCTTTGTATTAGAGGCCTGTTACATCACGTAGGATGTGTCTTTGCTTAAATAGGCAGCGCTCATTAAGGAAGGCTGCTGCAGACCTGAGCTGTGTTATCTCTTCCAGCTGTATTATCTCTCTGGCCAATAACCACATGTTTGATCTGGTATTCTTCCCAGTGCACCAACATGCCTAGTGACTAACACATGACAAACAAATGTAACAAGGGTTGGTACGTTTGGCCAACTCGCAGAGTAGAAGGATCCCATTATTTGTTCCTACTTCCTGCCTTTGCTCTTTTTATTCCAAACATACCTTTTTTAATACAGCATTTCCCCTTCACAGCCTAGGCAAGGCTCTTTCCCATTTTGTCTGTATGGTAGTCTTTCTATGCGAATGGCTACGTAGAATGATGAATTTGGGGTTTATTTTATTTATTTTAGCGGTAGCTTTTTATTTGGGTCTTGCAGGAAGGTACATAATTACTTGTGCGTAAAAGGAAGGCTAAGGCCACGTTCTACTGGAAGGAAAAAAAAAATGAAGGATGCCAGAAACGTACCACTTTGTATGATCAATAAAACTTTAATTAACTAAATGCTCTGTCTGGGCTATTGCCCATGTAATAAATAAGAGAGGCTCTCCTGAGTTGTCATTACCTGTTATGAAAAATACTTACGCTTCCATTCACGTTTCCATCTCACAGTTAAGCTGAAGAAAAATTGGCTAGGAAGTGTCTAAGTGCAAAGAAATCTTGGTTATTCAGGCTACGTTGTTCCCTACGTTTACATGTTTGCACTGGGGTCCTAAAGAGTCGCCTTTAGGATCCATATGTAAAATCACCTTTGTATATATAAAGGATGAAACCCACAGCAGGGCTCCTGTTGACTCACTGGTAAGGTCAGCCCAGGGTTGTCTCTGTTTACCCCGATATGTGGGATGCCACTTGCAGAATTCCTGTTCAGCAGAGCCTGTGCCTTTGGACTCCTCCCAAACCCTTAACCTGGTTCCTGTTGATGCGAGGTCTTTCTGCAAGTGCTGCTCAGCCCAGTAAGTCGGGATTTAAACTGTCTGAGCAGGTATTGGGCAGCTGGGCTGCCAACGCAGATGGTGGCGCATCTCGCCTGCCCTAGGAGGGAGGAACCACCCTGCTCCAAACCAGTGCGAGGTTTTTGGTAGCTCTCAGGTTTTATCTGCTGGTGACTGCGAACAGCCTGCCCAGCTCTCCAGAAGGGAATGAGCTGCTATCGGTGCTGCCTGCAAGTGGTTGTCCATTGGGTGCAATTACAGTGATGAGTACTGAGGAGGGAGAGAACAGCTCTAACTGCCTTGCATTACTTTTTGTTCCTCAATCTCCCATTTTTTATCTCTAATCTTCAGTCTCAGCCAGTGAGATTTAACTGTAGATCCTAACGCTGAGCTGATTAGACACAGATCTGTGGGTGTAGCATTAAGCTGTCAGAAGGGAGACTTGCTGTGCTCCTTGGGATGAAGTGGCATTGGCTTCGACTCCCATCCAGCAGACCACATGTTAGGGTGTCCTTCCAGATCCATACTGTCGTAGCCAGAGATGAGGGGGTCCCTGGTCCCTTCTCCAAAGGGTCACCCACATCACCTGCTACAGGAACCATTGGGACTGGGCTCAGGTTGGCCTTGCACAACGTGGGTGCTGGCAGCCGGGGTGAGGTTGGCCGTTTCACATAAATTGCAGACGCTGTCAGAGTCTCTCTGCTCGGCTTTACGTTGGCACAATTTTTACAAGATTGCGTTTTTAGTAGCTGCTTTTCCCTATTAAAGAAATTTGCCGTGAAATCAGAACTGACAAGAAGCACAGGGTAAGACGACTCCCTAAGCCAGGGAGACCCCTAAAGCCGTTGAGGCTTGGTGCATGTTAGCTGTCCTGAGCTGCCGTACGTACGGCTTCCCCGTGTCCCAGAGGGGGTGTGCCACAGCTGATGGCAGCCTCATGACAGCCAGCGAAGGGTGGGGAAAAGAAAACTTCATCCTGAAATCCCGCTCCCTGCAGATGGAGAGCCCTGACGACCCTGAAGTGGAATTCTCCATTGAGAGCTGGGACTTCCCAGGGCTGCTCCTTGGGGTGCAGGAAAACCCATCATTCTTTTTCCAGCACTTTTTTTTCATTTCCTGCTTCAGCACTCAAGTTAAGTTTCCTCTTAAGTGCTGTTTACGTTTGCAACTTTAAAAATGTGGGAAAGGCTCTCTTATGGCAGGCTGTGACATAGTGCTAGCATTGCTTTGGAGATGGCCCCTGCGTTGCCTCTTGCCCTCTCATCTGTCGTCAGCTCCCTCTGCCTGTGTGAAGTTTTGCCTTGCTGCTGACTGTGGCACGGTAAAAAGTGAGCTCATACCGAGCTCAAATTACTCTTGAACCAGTTCGGATCTGTTTAATGGAAACCTTCCTTCTCCAAACCCTTTCGCGTTCATTTTACTTAAGTCATAAAACTTCGGATGTTTGAACTTTATGAAAACAAACCAAAAACCTCTTCTGTGTTAGTTACAAAACACTTTGGTTCCTTTCCCTGCTTTTGTTTCGTGTTATTTACTTAACTGCTGCTGGATTAGCATCTTGGGGTAAAAAGACACTACTTCTTAGCCAAACAATTTAAATTTTTCATAAAGGGAGATGTGTACCCAAACTCATTGTGAAGTGAGTTAAACATCCATTCCAGCTCAAGCTTTAAGTAGGAAGTGTGGATCATTTAAAAAGCCAGGAAAATTTGGACATGATTATGGATGCGATAATACTTTTCAGCAGCTGTGGAAGTAAAGGAAAATGTCTGACTGTGGCAAAAGCTTGCATAAATTTGTGACTTGGAGTGTATGCGTATGATCTCGTGAGACAGTGAATTTTTGCAACCGCATGCAACGCCGAGCGGTATGCGAGCAGCAACCCGTATTTACTGAATCCTGTGGTTAAGTGTCTTTTCGAATTGTTTAATTTTTTTTTTTCCTGAGGCAGAGATGTGCCAGGATCCATTGTAGACCTTGTTCAGTAAATTCTCTCTCTCTCCTTTTGTATTCCCATTTTGCTTTCTGTGCTGCTGGCTGATCTGTTAGTGATGCTCAGGTTTAAAGGGACTTCAGTTGCAGAGCTGTTCGTGGTGGTGGGGAGAAGTAAAAATGCATCTACTTCTGAGTTTTTCTCTGAGCTCCTTACGTTTCTCCTGGTGGATTTTTTTTCTGAGGCGGTGTGTAAGTTATTTTGGCAGGTTGTGAAAAACGTTTTAAAAACGGTCAGTCGTGCATTTATGCAGGAAAAGCTTTGGTATCTTCCACCTTCAGCATTTCAGCAAAGCCACGATCACTGCAGAATTGTGTGCATATGGGTTCTCTCCAGTTGCTGTGTTTTGACTTTTACAAGGAACTGTACATGTTTAAAAAAAATTTAATAAGTAATAATAAGATATTTTAGCCGTACAGACCCAGTTCTCTGTACACATTGAGTGACTTACTGAGACCAACGGTTTCCTGTGTTTTATTTGCACGCCAGTTTCAGCTGGTCCTCTAACCTCCCATTTCTTTTTATAACTATTTTATAAGGAGGAAGAACCCAGTTAAACCAGTTCAGGTTTCTCTGTTACAGTGCTGTTATCCTTGCTGTCATTGTAACCGGTCTTGGCTGCCCATCTGCTTCATAAGCCTCTGGCCTGTCCCCCGGTACTTCGGCCGTCGCGCAGCGAGCTCTACGGTCACTCGCGCAGCCGTATCTCTTTGACCATCTCTGCCTCCTCTCGTTCTGGTGTGTACACAAAAGCGCACAATCCCATGTTTGCTTTGTATTTTTTTAGCCAACAGAGGCCGAGATTACAAGGTGGTTCCACTGTGGGACGGCTCTAGACACCGAAACCGCCCGAGCTGGAGCTGCCTCCCCCCGGCATCCCCCGTGCCAGCCCCCCGAGCAGGGCTGGTGTGGGGAGTGGGGAAGCAGGTGGCAACCGCTGCAGGGCGGTTAGGACAGCTCACGCTATCTGATCCAGCAGCCAGGTGGTTTCTGTCCTTGCCAGCGAAGGTGGGTAGAAGGTAGGCAGGGAAGCGGGGCCATCCTGCATCTGCAGCAGCCACAGCTAGGCTGCAGCAGGAAGAAAAGGAAGACTTCAGGTCTTGGGACAGTGTGCTTCTTGAAGAATAGTTTTCTGCTTCTCCAGCGAAGAATAAGGCAGGCAGAGCCTGAAGACTTTCTGCTGGACATAAGTCTGACGTGACTGATCCTGCTCCGGGTGCCTGGTGAGTGGTAAAGCAGCACTGCTGCGGGCTTCGCTCCTCTGCTGTTTAACTCGGTGAGGTATGGAAGCTGCCCCTACCGTCATGCTTTTTTCTTACTGTACAAGCATCCTGCCAGTGTTGTGGTCCAGGAGTGTCCAAGGTGAGGTCAGAGGAATGTACTTTTGATTCTCTATTGGCTTATAGAGAATAAGCTCATATTGGTATGAGGCTTAAACACTAACTGTAAATTCCAGATTGGTGAAGACCTGTTTCAGGATGGGATGCCCCATGGTTTGGGTTTGTCCACTTTGAGATCTTCTAGGATTTTGTTGAATGAATCTAAGGGGATTGTGTAGATCGAAACATGAATTTAAACTGGATTAGGAATACATAAAAGTAATGGGGAAAAAACCTTATTCGCAAGAATGTTTAAAGTAAATTTGTAGTTTAGCTATAATTAAGTAGTCTTAACTTACCTTAAGGTTCTACCCCCCCACCTCTACCCCCAAAAATCTGTGACCTGTTGAGATCTACTCGTGAAGAGGTTGGAACCCTTTTTTTTTTTTTTGAGAAACAAGCAGAATTGGACAGTAGTTTTTCTGTCAAATTCAGAAATATCTTCTTGATTTTTTCTTGATTTTTTTTTTTTTTTAAGATTTCATTCAATGAATTCGGTAACTAGCAATTTCAATACAATAAGTAGTTATTCCAAAGCTGATGAAGTGACAGAGAGTCAGGAGTATGATTGAGGTAGAAAAGGGTAACTCTACTAGTTCTAAAATCTAAAATCAGGACCAATACTAATCAAACGGCTAACTTTAGGTAATTAACTTACAAATTTGCTCTCTCTTTTAAAAAAAAAAAAATAAAAATCTCTTCCTCTTTGTCCCCAGCTTGCTTCAGGTGATTTTATCTAAATAAAATCAGTTTCGCTTTGGTTTTGGGAACTTCTGCCTTCACTTAGGTCCCTTAATGCGACCTTGATAGCAATAACAGTTGAAAATGTGTTTGTTTAGAACACTAGAGCTGAGTCATTTTCCATGTGTAATAAAGAATTTGAATAAGTGTGTGTTAGATGCGACCAATTAGTGGTGTAATCTACCTGCCTCTTTGGCAAACCAAAGGCTTATGTTACAGCAACCCTCTGCAGGGAATAAGTGAAATATAGAAATGCTGCACATATTAAACAATCAAGATTTCTGCTTAAATAATTTTCATTTTTAGCATCTGTTAATTTCTAGAATACAAATCAATATCAGTGTTTTCTCCTCTGCTCTGTCTTGTTGAATCCTTCTTAGCTGAAGTGAAAAACGGAGCTACAGAATGATTTTGAGCCTGAGTGTACTTTGCTCTTGATGTAAAACACTGTAACCCGCAGACTGCAGGCTTTGAATATGCAGGACTTGCCCCTGGCTTTCCAGGAAGATACTTAGATGTGCAGATCATGAAGAACCTTTGTGGCCTTTCAAGGAAGGGCTACTGTGGTTAAAAACAATTTTCAAAATTCGAGCTTGCTTTCTTAAATCTAACAGCTGCCTGGTTAAAGGGAATTAGTCATGAGAAGGAAGTCTTAAAACCGGTTTGAATTAGGTTTCAAAGGTGAGGGTTCTGTGGCACATTTAAAACCTTGGATTTCTCAGCACCATTGCAGTCAATAAATGGCAGTCTAACTTGAGGTTCTGGCAAGATGCAGACTGGTCTGTAAAGGGCCTTGTGCAAGTTAAACCAGATGTGGTTTGGGATCATACTTAGCATCTGTGGCTGGTGATGGCATAGTATGTGAGGAGAAGACTTGTTCTCAGCAGCACTGGATGGTTGCAGATTCAGCTGATACGGACTCGTTATTTATGCATGTTTTGGCTGGTCTTTCAAGGCTGAGTTGGAGAGTGTAGGTCAGTAGCACCAGTGAGGCTCTGCTTTCTGAAAGAAGGTTGCCGCTCCCATCCCAGTGCCTCTTTCCAGTGCCCTTTGGGCTTTTGCAGTGCCACTTGGAAGGCTTCATTAACACCCTGCTCCCTGGCTCCTGTCAGCGCAGACACTACTGGTCATCTGATAGTCTTGCCCCAGGCCAGCCATGCAAAAGTCAGCATAATGGATGGCAGCTGGGAGGGAAGCAGAAGGGATGTTTCCTTGAGTCTGTGCTTCCCCGTGTCATCTCCAGCCAGTGTCCAGCAGCGCAGGCGTGGATGCACACAAGATGCATGGGCAGGAAAGGGACCTACTTCTGCACAGTCTCCTCTTTTGGTCACTATGACTCTGCGTGTGCCTTCCTGGGTCGCTGGAGGAAAACACATGCTTCTCCCCATGTTTGCTCAGTAAATAAAGGAAATGGGTATCAAGTACATTGCGTCCTTCCACAGCTGTAACAATTCCCCCCCCCCCAAAGTATTAATCGGAATAATGGATATCAACAAAATCACATTTTCAATTCAATTTCAAAATAGCATTTTCATTTCCGACTGGATGTGGTGGCTGTAATTGTTGCCAGGCACTACCTGAAGACATTTCTATCCAAATACAAAACCTAACTGATGAGAGAGGGACATAAAAACTGCTAATGGGATTATGACGTAAAATATAAATGAACGACATTATTGTGGAGATAGGGGAATGAGGAGAGCGATTTAAGTCAAAGAAATCAAGAGAGGCCTTAGTTTGCATATTAATTATGGATTACAATTAGTAGTTTAAACAATGGGATTTAATCTGTTAGTTGAATTAGAGTTTTATAGTTAAAGTATGTGGCGTGGACTGAATTGGGGGTAAATATTCGAAACATAAGTATTGCAAGGATTTAAACCAGAAGCAAGAAGAAGAAGGAAGTAGAAAGCAGTTGGTCTCTCTCTAAGACTCTGAGACTGGCAGTTGTGTATCCAGCTGAGGTTTTGCCTTTGAAGCCCTCTGAAGGGTAGTTAATAATACACATGCCTTCTCCTTTGAGAAGTCAAGGATCACTGACAAATTAACCAGGGTTATCAAATGAAAACGTATTTTAATTTGGTTTGCACTTTAAAACAGCAGAACATTTTGGCATCTGTAGCCCCCAACTCCTATTAAATTGTTTCAGCATCAAAGGGCTTTCACTGGGAATAAGTTTTCATGTTTTACATGGTCCAACCTTCGTTTTGGTTCCTGAATTCTGCGTGCAGCTGTGCCCTACGATGACATTTTTGTAAAGGACTTGCACATATTCCTGCTTTTTCTCACGTACGTCCCTCCGTGCAGGTTTTGGACGAGGGAATGAAGCCACTTAATGTCTTGGTGAATGTGTTTTTCTGTACTTCAGAATAAATCGGTCTGTTTTAGAAAACATTTCCACAGTGATGGCACCTATTAGGCATAAAATGTTTCTGTGATAGCCACTGGAAATAATATCCATGAATAAAAAATGAACTGCTTGAATCGGTACTATTAGTTTTCATTCTCTGCTTTCTTAGTCTTGCCTGTTGCTTTTATTCTTGTTATTAGCTTTCCACGATGGTGGAGTTTTCCTTTCTAAAGAGGCAACGTGGCCCTGTTATTCTCCATTGCTTTAGTTTCATCTGCAGCGCACACAGTAATGTGATAGGGAAGTTGGGAGTTACACTTTCAGAACCCTGCTTCTGCTTGCGTCTTTTGCCGTATCAGCTCTCTCCTTTTACCTCTTTTTATTATTTTGTTTTATGGTGTCTTGTACATGCTCTGTGAACACCGAGTAAATTGGCTGTTTCTAAATCAGGGGCTATTACAGGATATTCCTGATGAGATGAGGTCTCCTGGCTCTCGCTTATATAAATCTTGAATAACTCAGAGCACTTTAGGTGTAAGTGTAGTTTTAATAATACAACTTCCCCTGTGGTAAATTCCTGCAGATCTTTGTAGCAGCAGTCCTCATCAGAGTTACTAACTTTCAGATGTTCACTCAGGCCAAGTCTTGTTTCCTTCTCTTCAGTATTCGTCTACTGATTTAACAAAATAGCATCATCGTAGCTTTGTTACACCTGGCCTGGATTTGTCTCCTGTGTGCAGGGGGGAGTGGTGATTTACTGGCTTAATTTCAAAATTTCCAAATTTTATGCTAAAAACAGTGGCCATTGTTCATTGAATCTGACAAACCAGAAGGCAGATTTGATAACAGCAAAGGTATGAGGATGATAGGGGAGTCACTGGTTTGGAGAAACGAGTTGGGTGTTCGTGCCAGGCGAAGGATAACTGAGCGTGTAATGGCCAGGTAGCGAGAGTAACCCCCCAGCCCTGACTTCTGTTCACACCGCTTTTGTTCCCTTAGTCCTTCTGTGATCGCAAAACTAGATTCTGATTTAGTGCAGATTTTTAGCTTCTCCTGTCTTGTTAGCATGGAGCTGGTCACAGCTGCTGGTAGTAATGAGCCCCCGGGCTGTACAAAGTCTGTGCTGCTGTGCCCAGCCCCGTTTAATGAAGCTTTCAGTAGCGCCTGCGTTTTGTGAGGATGAGAGAGCCTGTTAGGTTTTAAATGCATTTCTTTCCAGAAGCATGACAAGGTTTTCATGCAGCTTGGTGCTCTGTTTAAGGTTACATCACCCTTTCCATTATAAACCCCTTCTTTCCAGTAATGGTGCTGTGCAGCTGTTATAAAGTACTTAGTGGAAAAAGGGTTTGTCGAGATTAAGAAAGGAAAAAAAAAATTCAGCCTCTTCAAATGTTAATGCTCGCTAAAAACACTGGAAGGGAAGAAGGTCTCCGTGTGCGTGAATAAAATGGGCTTAGATGGAGTTCAGGGCGTTTGGAAGACGAGGCACATCCTGCTCAGTGGGAGAACGTGGGGAAGGTGCAGGGGGGTAGCACTTTTCGGTAGGTAGGGACTGTGAAATTACTGGCGTTGACCTGGAGTAGTAGACACAAATGTTAGCAAGGCTTCTGCAGTGAGTAGGGGGTGTGAGCCACTGTAACGTGCTCTGCTGGAGTTAATCGCTCCAGCCCACCGCGAGCCGTGCCGGCCGCTGGCTCTGGCTGCAGAGCTGTTTCTCTGTCCTGTCCTTTCTATTACACGTGGTTGAGAACCTCACTTGACTCTGCTTGATGCTGGAGTGGTGTCTTCTGTTTGGCTGGTAATTGTCCCTAGCTCTTGAATCTTTACTGGTGGCCTGTTTGTGACTTGTAATAGACTTTTCCGTGACCTTGGACCATGCGCTTTACAAAATGTAAGCGGAAACTAATGGAACATCTGACCTTACTTTTTTAAGGGTCAGACTTTCATTTTTACTTTCTTGACTAAAGTTTCATGAATTGTGAGTTAATCTAAGTTGCAGTGGCTTTTTGACTAGGGTAAAGCACTATCGTGCCTTTCTTATCCCAATATTTAAGTTTCATGTTTTGGATCTGTGAAATTGTAGTTCTAGATGTTGCATAAGATAATAGTTCCTTGCTCAGACATCTAAACTCATAATAGTTGGAGGGAGTTTGTGGGTTTTAATTAGTGGAAAAGGAAGACTTGAGTTAATCAAGTCTTTAGTAAATGAAATCTTAATGGTTATATTGACAGACTTCTAGTGCTGCCTTATGGACTGTCGTAGCAATTCAGCAGTGTGCAGTAATACTCACTTCCAAACTGAAAGTCTATTAAAAAAGAAGTGCTGTCTTTGCATGACTTCAGTTCTAAATCATCCGTATTAATTTCTAATTTCCTGTTTTTAATGTAAATTAAATGAATAGTTGATTTAGACCTAATAAAGCAAATGGCACATCAGATTTTTAGAGTGAGAGGGGATCTTCTGGCATTAAACAGGCTTATGGCTTATTCAGCCTACAACTTTAGTCTGCCAATCAGACTTTGTTTTTTCACATATTTTCTTAATAGTTTGCACATTGGGGGATTGCTTTTTTACAAGAATCACTGTAAAATATCAAACAGAGGTGATTCATCAAGATCTGATTATGAACAAAGGCTGTATGTATGTGTGAGTGTATATGCTCTCTACTCTGCTCTGGTGAGACCCCACCTGGAGTACTGCGTCCAGCTGTGGGGCCCTCAATATCAGAAGGATATTGACCACTTGGAGCGAGTCCAGAGGAGGCCACGAAGATGATCAGAGGGCTGGAGCACCTCTCCTATGACGAAAGGCTGCGAGAACTGGGCTTGTTCAGCCTGGAGAAGAGGAGGCTCCGAGGAGACCTCATTGCAGCTTTCCAGTATCTGAAGGGGGCCTACAAGGGTGCTGGGAGAGGACTTTTTACAAGGGCCTGTAGTGATAGGACAAGGGGTAATGGGTATAAATTGAAATCAGGGCGGTTTAGATTAGATGTCAGGAAGAAATTCTTCACAGAGAGGGTAGTGAGGCACTGGAACAGGTTGCCCAGAGATGTTGTGGATGCCCCCTCCCTGGATGTCTTCAAGGCCAGGCTGGATGTGGCTTTGAGCAACCTGGTCTAGTGCAAGGTGTCCCTGCCCATGGCAGGGGGGGTAGAACTAGATGATCTTTAAGGTCCCTTCCAACCCAAACCATTCTATGATTCTATGATTCTATGTATGTCCGTATGTATCTGTATGTTCATGTGTGTTTGAAAACAGCAGGCTTCAGGCTTTAACCACATGCAGAATGCAATCACATTGTTCTTTTCTTTGGCCACAATTGTGGCCAAGAAATGTACTTTGCCAAGAAATGGGCTATTTCTTCTTTCTGGCTTCCATCTATTTATTTTTCTTACAAGTCCACAAGGAAAATAAATTGATGGAAGCAAGAGAGGCACTTGGGATTATACGGAAGTCTAATATTCTTCACCAAAATTAGGGTTGTCTTTTTCCAATGATGGAAAATTGAAGCATCTTCTGTTATAGTTTAAGTGGACGGGATTTGAAATTACTGCACATCTAGAGGTGTAGTAGATGGTCCGAAGGGCTAATCTTACAGGGATCATCTGGGACTTGCATGATCCACCTTGAGTTTCCAGTTCTACCTTATTTCTTCTCATAAGGCTTTGAGCTAGTTGCTTGACTTCTGGGTTTTTGTTTGTTGTTTAAATGTTCCCCATCTTACAAAATGAAGACATTTGATCTCACCTCTACAGAGTGCCGTGAAGGTAAACTGGGAAGTGTTCAGTGGATGAACGCAGGCTTCTGCTCCTAGCTTTAGCCCTGGGCTACCATGATAACCAGGCAGTGGAGAGAAACATCTCCAGAAAGTGACTCCAGATTTATGCACTTCAGAGCATAATTGAGGAAGTAAATGTGAGTTGCCCAGAAGTTACAGTGGATTCTCTCTTGCTTTGCTATGGTTGATGGCCTCTCTCTATTCCGGGTGCTTCCTTCCAAGCATTCTTGGGAGTCGCTGACCCGGTCTGCTCCAGCACTTGATCCGAGTAGGCATGCTGCTCTGCTCTTCTGTGGTTGGCTCTATTTCTGCTCTTTGTTCCTGCAAGTCACTTGCAAAATTGATGTTTTGGTATGAAGCACATCTTTTGTAAATATGTTTCTGTAGTGCTACTGAATACAGTATTATAAATTCTGTTTCTGAGCCCATGTTGAGGGTGTTTAGGTTTGCACCATCCTGCAAGCTGACTACCTGCGCGAGTGCGTGCTCCTAAGCACGCAGTGCAGAGCAGTTCGAAAAAGCTCTTAAAACCGGAAGAAACGCCGGTGTCTAATGAGAAGTCTTGTACTGACTTAAACATATATTTGATTTGAATTAATTTAAATAACTGTGAGAACATGTGCTACCAAAGCCACTCTTCTCAAGACCTAATTACTTTCAAGTCTTGAAAAACTCATCTTGTGCATGCACGTCTACAGTTCTAAACATCTTTAAGATAAATGTAGATTAATGAAGTGTCTTGAGAGTGCTTGCCTATACATGCACTTCACCTAAATGGATGATGAACTGAATATATGAATCCTTCATTACAGAGACAGAGGCAAGTCTAAAGTTTTTAATTTGAATGAAGAACGCTGGGACTGACTTTCATACGTGTCCAAATTGTGCTCACGTGTCTCCTTGCTCGGTGTCTGCCATGCATTTAGAGTCTGATCTCATTCTTCTCCAGCGGGAGCAGATGGGGATTCTTGAGCTTGGCCCAAATTCCTAGAAAGTCACTGCACTGACATTTTATAAAGGTGTGAGAGGGAGTGGGAATTTGGATGGCAGAGGGTGCCATAGCAGAGAAGGGTACAGGGAAGAAGCAGCAACACTTTCCTTCTTTCTATTCAACACTGTGCTGATGACTGGGAACATGAAATATTTCAGCGTGGTAGAATAGATGCCTCTCTCCCTTGCCAGTAGGTGCCATAGCAAACAGGTCCTTCTGCCTGATTTTTACACACACACACCCCTCCCACCATGTAATCAGCTCATAATTATAATTCTTAATGACACTTTTGAATTGGAACATCCCAATGCTTCTCCTCCTCCCTCCACAGTTCGGATTTTATGGGACTTTTGGCTACCTTTCAGATATTTTGACAAGGCCTATGAAGAAGATGGGTCTGACTGCCACATGCAGGTATTTTCTATTCCTCTTCCCCCCTGCACATGCCTCCCTGTTTCCCTGTTGTCTCAGCTTTGCTGCTCCCCTCTGGGAGAGTCTGGGAGGGAGTGCAGATCCCAAGTGATTTTGCACAAGAACGCGGCTTTAGATCTGTTACCTGTTGTCAAATAGAACAAGCAGATAGGAGAGTATGTTTATTACTGTACATGAAATAGCAGAGGAAAAATATCTGACATGTTACATTTAGCAATAGTAATTTTAAAGTTTTCCACCTGGAAATGTGGATTCTACCTTTTTTAACAGGCTGTTCTCACGTGCAAGCCAGGCTGGTAATCCCATTTGTCCACAACTTTTCTGAGTGAGTCCTTCCTTTGCTTGAGGGGTTGGAGATTTTGTAAGCAGTCTTACAAGTTGGTTAACCCTAATTTAAAACAAAGTGTTTAAGAGAACGTAGTGTGCTTCTGATAGAGTAACTTCTAAACGTGAAATTCTCAAAACATTAAATATCCACACCAGGAAAGGTCTGGTAGCTTAAAATGTGTGGCTTCAGCCTCAGTGCCAGCAACAGTTTGGGTTAGATTGAAATTACCATATTGTGTCAGAGTACAGCTGTCTCTTTCTTTTTTAGATACCTGTTTGTCTGATGGGCTTCTCAAAGGAAAGCTGAGCACATCTTTTGTTCTAGGTAGCATGAGTTCAATATCTGAAAACCTGTGGCTCTGTGTGTGTGTGTAAAATCACACAATAAGCTGAATCACTGCTTTGGAAAATACTTTGTGAATTTTTTTGCATTCTCTCTTTTTTTATTAAATTTCAATGTATGAGTTACTTTCACTGTTGCAGCAAAAAATCAGGTTACTGTTAATTTATATATTTTAAGTCTTTTGGACAAGGTGAAACCATGTAACAGAAGATTGAAGCAGGAAAGGGAATTATTGCTGGTGAGTGATTAGATATGTGCTGGTTTTCAGTATCTAGCAAGAAAACTGGCAGAGGTGTAGGCTGCAGCCCTGGTATCTATACACTGCAGGCTGTTGGGTTTGTTATCCGTAATACCCAGCTCCGACTAGTGTGGACTAGTCTTGCGTGCATCTCTGCAGTATGTGAGTCTTTCAATGCTCTCCTGACTGCGCAGGTTTCCATGTCTTCCTGACTGATCCCTTCTTTGCCTCTCTTTGGGACAAAATAGCCAGCACTGACAGTGGCTCACATACAGCCACCCGGCCGATGCGAATGTGCTGAGCGGTGTCCTCAAAAGCTACGCGACAGCTTCCAGGCGCCTCTGGCATCAGCACAGTGCTGCGCTCCCTGCTTCAGAGTGCCAAATAAACCATGTGCAGATTTTAGCGAGCGCTCGTTCAGCCTAAAGGCGCTCCGGTTCCGTGTGAAACGCGTTGCTGTTCAGCACTGCTGTGTCAGCAGAGCAGCTTAGCTGCACAGCTACAAAACACACCAAAGAGAATGCAAGGAATACTCTGCCTTTCAAGCTAGATGTTCAAACAGCTGCTTCGGAGCAGCAGGTTTGCCGGTTCCTATAAAACTAGTTTTCTGGATGTAATGGATAATACTATCCCTCCTGTTGAGTCGCCTTCCTTGTAAGGAGCAGACCTCAGCTGACATTTCTCATGCTTTTCACCCCTGCTTTCAGGCCTGCACATGTGCTTGTGGTGCGGTTTTCTTTTAAACCGTACGATACAGTCCCTATAGCGAGTCTGAATTTAATTCCCGTCTGACAATGGTCCTCTTGTCTGTTTTACACGAAGCATATGCTGACATCCACTCAATTCTTTTCATCAAGCATTTAACAGTGTAATTATGTGTAAAGAATCATCCAGGCCACGCTGACTTATACCTGCTGAAAGATCTGGCCCACAGTGTGTATTTCTCTCTGGGTTTTGATTTACTCAGCATTTGGAAGATACATACAAAATACTGGAGGGGGTGAGGGGAATAACCATCAGTATTCAAAACCTGCGATTGTTTATTTCGCTCTTAACTCTCAGGGTTATGTTTAGCTTGCTGTATGAAAATAAAAATGGTCATCTGCACTTGCTGATACACAGGTTGTTAGAAGGGTATGAAAAAATTTCATGTGCTAAATGAAACTTCAGGGTTTTGGCAACTGGGAGGTTAATGGTTTGCTACAGAAAGCTGTCCAATTGCTGTCCCTCTTGGAGAGGCTGGGCCTCAAGGGTTGGCTCAAATAAAGGAGACTCCTTGGGTCTTGCCGATGTGGTTACTTTGTTCAATGGCAACTCGGGATCTAATTAGAGATCACCTGCTATTTTTTACCCTCTTTGTTGAACACGGGTTTCAGTAGCAGCTGGTGAGCTGTTGGACTGCCCTGGAAATCCCCAGGACGGTGGCCACGGGGGTTTTGTCCAAGATTAAGGTAATGTGCAAGGCAGCAGTTGTGCAGTTCTTGCACTCACACTCCTGCATCCACTCTATGGGATTCAGCTTAAACGGGTTTGTATACCAATGTCTTGGTTCCCTCGTTGTGTCACTCGCTCCTTGGGAGACAGTTTTGCAGTAGGCATTGCTGGCCGTCTGTCTTGATACCTTCCCAGGAAACTAAATCCATGCATCATCTTTCACAGAGAGTATGGCCTGAGAGCTTACCTGATCAGTGCCCTGCTTTATTGTTGTCTGAGCTTCGTGCATCTGCCAGACTGCTTTTTTCTCTCCCAATTAACACGGATACTGAACAGGGGGATGTTTTTGTGAAGGGGATGTAACGCCTGAGTAGATGGTTGAATGCTGAGCCTGAATCACTGAATTTTGGGCACTAGTTGCAGTCTGTATTTCACAGTTAGCATGTGACTGAGCGATGGCAGCACTGGGAATTGAAACTGGGGCAGCCCCCTGTCTTATGAGGGAGTAAGCCAACACTCTGGATGTGATATGGCCACTTCTAAAGATCCAGAAGAGCTCATTACTCCATCTTCTACATCCTGTTTTTCTCCTGTCTGAACTTTTTAAGGAATGAGTGACTGATGCACCAGCTGAACAAATCTGATAGTCAGGAACGAGCTTCCAAGTGAAATTAAAGGCAAGGCTTCTGTAACCAGTATGAAGAAATGTCGCCGTTTCCTGCTTCCATCAGCCGGGGCAGAGCTGGCTGTTGCAGCAACTGGCTGCTCCTGACTGAAGTGGAGCAGTTGTTTTTATTGCAGCTGCCAACATGAGACCCGTTGGGTCCTCGGGAGTGCGTGAGCTGGTGCAGGAGCCTCCTGCTTAGCTGGGACAACTGTGCTTCTTGCCTCTTGGAAAATAAGGGCAAGTGTGTCGGAGGAGAGCCGGAAAGTCCCGTGAGCGGGCAGCTGTGGGAATTCAAGCCCGGGTCTGGAAATCTGCCAGCGTGGCTCCCTGACCACAACGGGTACAACGTCTCTGATAAGGGTCATGGGAAGACTCACGCGTTTGTCACCCGAGAGATACGCTGCCTGTCACTTGCACAGAAAGGAACAGAGACACTACAGATGCTCCTTGTTCAGTACGTTAGTCTTTTCCTGGTGATTCTGTGATTTAATGAGGATTTTTAATCTGGAGGACCAACTTGTTCAATTCTAGTTTCAATTTTATGATTTATGGCTTCTAAGACAACACTTTGCAGGTCTCCATCAGATTAATACCTTTATTAGAGCGATGATCCAAGCAGGAGGACTAATAATAGAATGTAACATTGTTGCTTTTGATTTGACAATGTCATAAAGAATGGTGTCAAATCAAAATACTTAGTGTTTTGTGTGTTGCTCTTTGTAGTCTGAACTCTTTTTGTGACAAGTGACATTAATTTCTTACAGTTCTGGAAAAAAGAAATCGGATATCTATTTCTAATTGCTACTGGTTAGGAATGTGATATGTGTGTAATGCAGCATAGATTGATTAGGCTCATTATGACATGAAATGAAAATGTCAGACCACAAATATAAGCAGCAGTGTTCTTGCATTTTTTATTATACTTTTGCCTTGGGTTTTGCATGATTGAGAAAGGATCATACACACAAAAATAACCTTGCCCTGAATAACAGAACTTCAGAGAAGAAAAAAGCTCTCTCAATTACTGGAATAAACTGAGTCCCAGGCGATTGAGTAGTATGATTTTTTTTTTTTTTAAATAATTGCATGTGAAAAAATATATAGGGGAAAAAAATAGGAGAAATATTTATTCTGGTTTAGAATCACACTGAGGGGACTGGGTTGCATCTCGTCACAAGCACAAGATTGTTTTCAGGACTGTGGCAGAAGCAATGGAAACGTTTCCAAACAGATCCTAGTGATGCCGTGCCCCGGGGACGTGGAAGGAAAAAAATGTTCTTATTAGTGCGTTATTTTCTTCAAATCAGCTGCAGTGCCTTGTTACAAGAATTGATGCCCTGCTTTAATAATTAAAGGCTTTTCTAAGGCTGGGATCTGATGTCCAGACCCTTCTCCCTTCACCTTACTGCAGATGCACCATCAGCAGCACTGTTAGTCCTGAATCCTTCTGTGCTGGTAAGAACTATCCGAGTACTGTTTTTGCAAAATGGCACTTCTAATGGCTTTCTCTGCCAGCCTGCCCTTTCCCCCCTCATCAGACTGTCTCCAGAATTGTGCCACGGGAGGTTTTAGAGCTGTCTGCTCCCTGGGAGTCTCTTCTGAGCCTGTGACTTCCTGGTGGGAAAGTGGGGGTGGGTGCGTGTGTGTGTGGAGGCAAGTACATGCCTTTGCAAGGGGACTTTGTCACAGAATCACAGAATGGTTTGGGTTGGAAGGGACCTTAAAGATCATCCAGTTCCAACCCCCCTGCCATGGGCAGGGACACCTTCCACTAGACCAGGTTGCTCAAAGCCTCATCCAGCCTGGTCTTGAACACTTCCAGGGATGGGGCATCCACAGCTTCTCTGGGCAACCTGTCCCAGTGCCTCACCACCCTCTCCGGGAAGAACTTCTTCCTGATATCCAATCTAAACCTCCCCGCTTTCAATTTAAACCCATTACCCCGTGTCCTGTCACTACAGGCCCTTGTAAACAGCCCCCCCCAGCTTCCTTGTAGCCCCTTCAGGTACTGGAAGGTGCTATAAGGTCTCCCTGGAGCCTTCTCTTCTCCAGGCTGAACAAGCCCAACTCTCTCAGCCTGTCCCCATAGCAGAGGGGCTCCAGCCCTCGGAGCATCTTCGCGGCCTCCTCTGGACTCGCTCCAACTGGTCTATATCCTTCTGATGTTGGGGGCTCCACAGCTGGAACCGGCTTGTAAAAGCTGGGGATGGAAAACAGGCTTGGTCAGAGCAATGCTGGAGAGAATAGTGCTCTCTGGGAACAGAGTGGTCTCTTCTGTGTGGCAGCAAGAGGTATGTGCACCCACTGCCTCTCGGTGCCTGTTGCGGAGGGGAGGGTGGCCTCGATGAGAGCATTGCAGATTTTCTCATGACCTCTGTGGTCTTTTCCAGTTGTGCTAAAAATATCTCCTGCAATGGAGAGCTGTTGAACATGGTTTTTTTTCAATTTCTGCTATGTTTGACTCTTGCTCTAAAGAAATCATTAATCCTACCTGTTTATATCCTCTTCTGCCCCCGCATTAGGAAAGGTTCAGCTCTGTATCCACATAGGAACTAGTCAGCAAGTTTGATGTTCTCAATGTTTATTAACATTAAAGGCCAACACCTGGGGCTTAGTGAGATGAGCAACTGGGTTTAAGTCACATCTTGTTTTGGACTGGGATCAGGAATGAAACGTTTTGGCTCCAAACTCTGCAAGGAAGGAGGAGGTGGCCTGGAGGGTGTAGGTGTGCTACAGCTCACCCTGGGGCAGGGGAGGGATGAACAGCCTCTTGAAGTTCCTTCCAGCCCAGTTTCCTATGACTCTGTAAAACTGTGATTACAATGGTTGTTAGCTGTGCAAATTGCTGGACATAAATTGCTTTCAGCAACTTGTGTTTGTTTTATGGCTGTTTTCATCATTTCAGTTGATCTGCTCTTATGTTTTGGGTGCATTCACTTAGGTCTCCAGCATCATGCTACTGCGTATGGGGGTTAACAGAGGCCGTTGCCCTTGCCAGCACTTCTGCATACGCAGCTCTGGAGAACTGCAATATTAATAATTGTGCACATTCCCTGAGTGAGTCAGATAAGCCGGGGAAGATTAATTGATTTTAGTAGAATAGCTTCAGCTCTTGCCAGCTGAGAGTCTAACTTGATGCTATTTATAGTACTATTTAATCTGATTGTGTAATCTCGATGTAAAGACTTGAAATCTCTTGAATGCATGGGTCTGATTCTCCAAGTACACCTGTGATTTCTGAGCTTTCTCAGTACCCAAGTTGAGCTGCATATAAAGTGGCCTTTATTTAAAACTCCACATACTTAGGTGTGTGGGTTTTTTTTAAAACCCAAACCCCCCAAAAATGTACAATCCCTCTTCACCCCCCCAAAAAAGTCCTGAAAACAAGAAAAATGAAACAGCAGCAACAACCCCCCCGCCCTCAAATCCAGATTGTAAGAATATCTGGTTGATCACTTGGAAACAGAGTATTCTAAAACACACTCTTCATGTTTTCCACCGATTTAATACTGGGAACTATCAGTTCCAATATATATTCTAACAAGTGCTCTGGGAAGGCCAGCGAAAATGTTTCAAGCATTTCCACACAGACCTATTTTGGTAGAATTTATTCTGAAACTCATCTTTGTTGAAAAACATCTCTGGGCCAGATTTATCCCTGGAGTAATATTCCTTTAGTTTTAATAGCATTGCAGGAAGGGTGAATTTGGCTTGTGTTTTAATTTATAACACAGGAAATATGTACAGCTACGGCACATCTTTGCCCAGGGTATGGTACACAAGGGGAAAACATGCATGATTCTATCAGTACTTTGTTAATGTAATTATAAGAACAGATGCAGCATTTAATCTATTTGACTTTTTTTTATTGAGCTACTAAATCCTACTCGAAGAATGTTTTTATTTTCCCCAGTTACAGCGCTGAGTGAAAACCCTCACAGCTTCTTGAAATGTTAAGCAGCTTTGCAACTTCCTCTCTCTCTGCATCAATAATCTAATAATTTTGCTGATAGCACTTTGTTTTGAAACTGGGAGATGTAAATCTCTTCATTTCTGCTTGTACCAACACCTATTTCCTCCTCAGTTCGCAGAAAGGAAAATGCCACAAAAGAGACCTCCTTCCTCTTTTCCTCTTTCATGGTTTTTTTTCCTCCCCTCCTCCCTTTTTTAAGTTAGAACATGCTCCAAGTTAACTTGAAAACAGAGCAGGCTTGGATTTGCAGTTTAGGCACATTTATGTTCAGTGTCATTTGGTGTGTGTTCAAGAAAGCGCTTCCATTAAAGGCATTTCTCAAATTGGAAACCAGAGTAGTAAACTAGTAAGTGCTGCTTGTGTTTGGTGGCCTGGAAATAACAGAAACAGTTCCTCTGGTATTTCCAGTGGTGCAATTTATATTGCCTTCAAACAGAAATCCATACCTCTTGCTTAACCAGGATGCACAGAAATGAGAGGTTTCCAGCTGTGCAAGGCTGAGCCCGGGGCGGGGGGTTATGTTGCCACATCTGTGGTTGGGGAGCGCAGCAGTTCTGCTCGAGGGCTTCCTTCACTCGTATCATTGTGTGCTGGGTCCAGGAGGGCTCTGTCGCCTTGGGTGCGGTGTCTCTCCCAACACTGGACTGCTTTTGTCAATCACTACAAGCACCCTCAAAACCACATTTATCCCATCCTAATATAAATGTAATCAGAGAATCACAGAATGGTTTGGGTTGGACGGGACCTTTAAGGCCATCTAGTTCCAACCCCCCTGCCCTGGGCAGGGACACCTTCCACTAGACCAGGTTGCTCAAAGCCACATCCAGCCTGGCCTTGAACACTTCCAGGGATGGGGCATCCACAGCTTCTCTGGGCAACCTCTTCCAGTGCCTCAACACCCTCATAATAAAAAACTTCTTCCTTATGTCCAGTCTTAATCTACCATCTTTCAGTTGAAAACCAGTGCCCCTTGCCCTGTTGCTGCAGACCCAGTTAAAAAGTCTCTCTCCATCTTTCTTATAAGCCCCCTTTATGTATCAAAAGGCTGCAGTAAGGTCTCCTTGGAGCCTTCTCTTCTCCAGGCTGAGCAACCCCAACTCTCTGGGTCTTCCTAAGAGAGGTGTTCCAGCCTCTGACCATTCTCACAGTCCTCTTCTGGACCTGCTCTGACAAACAGGTTATTTCCTGGGAGTGCCGTTCTCTTTTTATCTCTACAGAAAAAGTCTGGATCGGCTTAGGCCAGCTGAAAGGGCCGGCTTAGCCTGAGTACGTGTCTTTCAGATGTCACTGATATATGAAAGTGCATCGTCCCATTTAGTCACTGGTTTTGTTCCACCCATGCCCTGCTCCCGGTGTTTAGCTAGCCACTTCCGTGCCAGGAGATAAGCATTTCTGGCCAAGCGTGGGTGCTTGGGCAGAAAGGTGTGGGGGCGTGTGCTTGCATCCTCTGAGCAGTCAGCACTGGGGATGCACTGGGCTCTGCGGTGAGTTCAGCCATTGGTGGTGTTGCTCTACCCTTTGGGATTCTACGTACAGGACTGAAAAATCGTTTTGAGCGTACAGCGTTTACTACGCAGTAAGATCATGGCATGGTTGATACGGACTTCTGGCTCCTCACTGGATTTCAGATGAAGACGACTCATGCGTTAGACTTGGTGACCCTTTTCTCTCTCCTTTTGAACAGTTTGGCTTCCAGGTATTAAAGCCCTTTCCTCTCTTCAGTTTTCCCAGTCACTGGGATTTTCCACAGTTGCATAATGGTTTAGTCACCTTCCTGCACAGGGAAGAATGGGTTTTTTTTCCTGCCCATATGTAGCAGGTAGGAGGGCTTGTTCTTCAGTTTCCCTGACACCATAGATTGCAGGAGCACGTCATTCTGGTTCTTTGTATGACTACTTCAGGCCGACAACATTAATGACATTTGCAGTCATTTTGTTATCTAGATAATTAATCCACGAGGTATTGCACACAATGCGGTGAATAATACAGGAAACGATTAAACTGAGTGTTTTCCATGATTTTACACTATACAGTATGTGAAGCTGGAAGCTACTGGCATACCGGAGATACTGTAGAAAGCAGCGGCAGGTTTGACTTGTTCAGTATTACTGTAGTTTATGAAATTTGAGCTGGGATTTCTATCTAGTACGAATCCTGAAGGGACCTTTCCCGTTGCTGTTACAAAGCAGTTTGGGAGCCCAGGCTCCCTGGACTTCTCATAACCCCCGTGTAGGAAGGCAAGTGTCTCTGGAAGCTGCTGGGGAGCAATGATATTTGACGTTAGGGCTCAGCACAGCTGCTTTGATTTGCCCTGTGGATAACCATGCTAATACTATAAGGAGCTTGCCTTCCCGTTTTAGCAACAGCAGTTAAAGGCCTAAAGGTAGGTGGCATGAATGCTTCTATAAATATGTATGTTTTAATCAAGCCATTGTTTATAATTAGATAATAATAATGGTATAAACAAGGGTTAGAGTGGGATATATAAAACGTCTTAAGTGAGACAGAGACAAGTGGTTGGTGTCTGAAGTTTTTTGCTTGGGTCTTGGGTAAGATTAATAGAAGTTGTTTACGGCTGAACTACATTGATTTATCTGATGGAATAAAAGGGAGAATGAGACATGAGAATTTGGGTGAAATTCTTGTTGCCTTGGCCTTTCGTGTGTCTATTAATTTAACCTGTCTCCTCCTCCTGCCTCTCAAGTCACTTGTGGAAGTAATGCAGCTGTCCCATGGGAGTTTTCTGGGAAGCAATATTTAAAAGATAAGTCCAGAGGTTTTCTCTGAAGGGGATGTCAGCACCCTCTAGCAATGGAAATACCCCCTGGATGAGATTAAAGAACTCTGAAATTGTGCATAAATCCCTTTTCCCCAATAAGAGCCTGTGCTCTAGCCTCTACAAACATTTCCATTTTGACTCTAATGGAAACAACTCACAGATTTGTTAATCTCACTGACAGTGAGACTGGTACTTCTGGTAAATCTGCTGCTGCTGACTTGCAAAATTCATCCATTGACTTCAAACTTATAATGGTCTTATTGTAATTTTTTTTTTTCATCACTGTGAATTTAACTAAACGTTGTTTTCCTGGAAGCACTGGGTTTCCAGTGGTAGTACATGTTTATGTTGAATTGAAGCCATAGGAAAACACTGAGCACAGTAGGATGCAGGTCAAAATTAGTTTGCAGACATACACTTCCTGAATCTCAAAATCTGCAGCCCTGTACGACCACAAAGACATACTGTTTGTTTCCACCGGGCCCAGAGGTGTATGTTTAATTAGGTGTGTTTGTGAGAGGGAAATAGCTCTTGAAAGGGGGTGTTTAACCCGAAACTGAGGAGTTGTTCTCTTAGCTGTGTACAAGATGATGCCATCCGTGTTGGTGGACTCTCATGGAGGTGACTGTCACCCTCCTCAAAGACACGTAATATTGCGTGTCACGCAGCCCAGCTTTGCAGAAAACTGGTTGGTAGTGCTGCCAAGGTGAGTTTGGGGATGCAGGTGGCAGCCGGCATATTTTTTATCTGGAAAACTTAAACAGTTACCTAAAACGTGAGTGGGATGTTACCGTTGTATGAAAGATGAGCTGAGGGTCACATCTCTCTGGTGGGATGCAACATTGACTGAGGGCAGGCAAAGGTAAATTTTCCTAAAGTTCTCCTATTTTGTAAGTCCCAAAGGCCATTGACTTCCAGGAAGATAGAGTATAAGATGGGGATAACGATTCAGCCCCCTGCGCAGACTGTACGCTTACGGAGCATGTGTGCTCAAGTGTGTGTAGAGAGCGAGGTTGCTCTCATTTTGGTTCTAATTGCTGTTTGTAAAATTAACGTATAACATGAGCTCTATTGAAACTCATACAATAGTGATTGAAATCTTACCACTCCAGCCTTTCGCAACTCCTTCCTTACTACCTGCATACATCACGAAAGATGAAGGAGCTGTTTTTTTTTTTTTTCTCAGTGTCCTTAACAGAGATATTTCACTTTTACACCTGCACCTTCTAGTCTGGTCTTCATTGTTACTGTGATTCGAACCTTCTCCTTCAAGTCGTACTGCTTTGTCTGTAGGGTTGGGGTGGTACGACTCCACGTAGCTGGTCGTCTTTATGCTGGCACAGCTCTTCCCAGTCTGGAATAACTTTGCTTCCTACTGCTACAGCTATACCTGGGCACTGGTGTTCACTAGTACACTGCGCTGGAACAAGTTGCACGATCCCAGCTGACTGTGTCTGTCTATTTTGGGGTTTTTCTGCCTTGCAGGGCCTGTTTGCTCAGGCAGGTGCAGCACGAGCTGTTCATTGCTATAGAGTTTCTCAAATAGGGCTAATGTGGGACTGGCTGTAGCAAGCCGTTGTCTGGAAAGATCCTTAAGACAAGACATCAGGTTGAGCTAACACCATGTTCAAACCATGTTTCAAACATTTACCCGTTGTAATTTGGTGCTGTTGGTACCTGTGACGCTGCTGCTCGTGGCAGTGCTGGAAAGGTGTAGGTGAGAGAACATGAGTATCGGTGGCAGAGCTGTGCAGGGGAACTCCTGGATGACTCCATAGCCTGACTACTTTCATATCCTAATGCATTTCTGAACTGGAAATGGATCCTGTTGCTGTCTGGCAGCAAAAATGCTGCCATGTTGTGTTTCTGTGCAGCTTTTCCGATTGATTTTTGGGATCAATGTTAAGGTAGGTGGGACAACGTCCTCTGTGCAAGCAGGCTGCTGGGTTCAGTGTAGTGGATAGGAATCCTGTGTTTATAACATCATATATCTGGATACGAAAAAAACTAGGGCTGACTTAACATTCACATTAAAGGCTGACTACTAACATTCCCTTGATGAAATGGGACTTAATTGTGGCAAACGTTGGCTGTAATCTTAAACACCGATGTACGTGGTAAACTCGTGTTGATGTCGGGGCTGAAGATTCAGTGTTTACACCCTGCTGAGCACTGAGAGTGTTGAGGAGTACATGCTGTTTTGAAGAGGACAGATTTTGATAAATGGGTCTCTGTCTTACTACTAACATGCTTGAGAAGAACGTGCTGTATTCACCACTGGGATAGGAAAAGCCCTCAGGCTCCCAGCTCTCGTTCTGGATTTTCAATGTGGATCTTCGTCTTGAAGTAGTTTCTGAGAACATGTTTACTAGTGCAGCTTAAAAAAGCATGTGTTTAATATGTCTTTTGTTGTTGTTGAGACGATAAATCCGTAGACAAATAACAAGAAAGAAAACACTAGGGACTCTGCTAATAAATCGGGAAGGAAGAAATTCATAAAAACAGGCTTGGGGTGAAAAGGGCATCAGTCCTTCAGGCATGAGAATTGTAAATCCCTGATGTTTCTTTTGAACCATCAAGAAGTTCACAGCCTGTGTGTTACTAACTCTAACATATTTTCTATATTTTCTTCTGTGTTTCTGTTAATCCGTAACTTTTTAGCTTATTATGAAATCATCAGTTTAATTCAGCAAATTACCTATTTGCATTTTGTCTCTTGATTAATAAAAACCAAGCATCTGTTCCATCATAAAAAAAAGAATGCTTAACATGAAATGGCTCCAAAACTTTTGACAAAACGCTGCCTATAATAGAACAAAGCATAGCATTGTGGTAATTTATGATGTTTCCTATGGATCCGCTCATCCAAAAATCATGCTTTTCTCTGTCAGCATTTGGTATCCGACAAGTTGTCTTGTGCTGACAACCACAGCCTGTTCCAGATTAATTTAGGCCTCAGTGACTTGCTCAGCATCACAAATCCAATTTTTGGTAGAGCTGAGAATAGAGCTTCTCTCTTCTGTCGTGACCCGGTTCCCCGCTGTAGTTACGGGGCAGCTTTCCTCTGCCTCTGTTGTGACCAAGCCCATTATAAACAACAGGTCCCACTTTATATCTTGATGAATACCCCTTGCTCAGTACATTTTTGCTGTCTTAAACCATAATTCCTCAGTGAATCGTGACAAAACATGATTGTCTAATTAAAAAAAAAGCAGCAGATGTTAATTTTCTGCTTTGGCAATCGAGTTCTCTACCACTTGTTAAGCAAGGAGGTTGAGAAAGTGCCTGTGTTGTAAGATGTTGGACAAGCTGTGATGGATGTAGGAACTTGAGCAACTTGGGTTAAAATGTTTGAAAGCATGGAAGGTTCATTTGTTTTACTCAGATTTATGGGGCTAGTAACAGGTCAAGAATTTCCAGAAAGGGAAGGGGCTTCCACCTCCTCTTATCTGTTAGGAATAGTGCTCACACTTGCAGGCCACCTTTCCTGGAGTGAGGCATAAGAACGCATGAGAGGCCTACACAAACACCAATTCCCCTTTCACCCCTGATCACAAAGACGGTTCCTCTCCTTCTAATGAAGTCCAGAATGTCTTTGTAGGTTATGCAGTCATAGGGAAAACTAGCAATTGGTTTAGTGATGGGAAACACCAAAGGCAGTGCTCGCTGGGAACGTGACACGGCGAGATGCGTTCGCTGGGGTGCCGGGCAATCACCTGCGACCGTTTGTTGGGAGAGTTTTCCAGTTGCAAAACGGAAGTATGCTTCTTAAAAAACACAGGGTCATATAGGCTTGTTGGAATTTTAATTACAGTTTTTCAGTGCTTTTTTTTTTTTTTTTAAATAGCGCATTTAGCTGTTGAAGGAGGGCAGGAAGAGGACTACAGAAACATCCTTGTCATTTCTTCCTTCCTTCTATGAACATCTGAGACAGTAAGATGATGTCCTGCTGGGGACAGCGTATGGTGACATTTTTAAGGAGCCCTTAACATGCAATTTATTGCCTGTGTAAAAAGTTTGTCGGCCTCTAAGTTTCCCTCTTGGGCTGCAGGCCCAGCAGGTGCTGCGAGCGTCCCCCCCCAGTTGTCGGTGTAGCAGAGGGACAAAGAACAGGGCTGGCTTCAGGCATGTGCAGCTGGCAAACCATTGCCTATCAATAGCTATTCATCGTATTAATTAAGCTAGGGGACGGCTTTTCAGCCTGCCTGTTGTCAATTAAGCGGAGTCACCTGTGACATGGTGTGGGCTAGGAGGGCTCCAAGGCTTGTGAGAAGGCTTTTTCAAGCCCTCTTCAGGCTGACAGCACCCTCTTTCAGAAACATGGCCACCTAATTGTTTACATGTGAATGACAAATGACATTCTCTTCTCTGGAAGCTCTGTACCCTGCTTTCTTGAACCTTGACTAGCAAGAGCCAAGCTGTGACCTAATACTGCTTTTGTTCCTCAGCTGCAGGCCACTAAGGACAGAGACTTTCAGCCCCTTTCTTGGCTCTTGTTTTGCAGCCCTTTGAGTTTTGGCTTCTTTAAGATTTTCCCTTATTTTTGGGCATGAAGAGACAAGAATACACACATTTTATTTTCCTTTACAAGACCACTGTGTGACTTTTTGGGAGACAGGTAGATTAGCAGTTTGATGGGGAACCCTGTAGTTGCAATGCAAGTACTTAGGAGTTGTTCAAGTCCAGCTCAAATCCACTTCTGTAGCACCTAAAGCAAGTGAGCTGTCCTCTCAGAAGCCCCAGGAAGGATGCAAGGAGCAGAGCTGAGTGGTTCTAACAACTCCCGTGGTGGCACGGCTGGCCCCCTTCCTGAGTGCTGCTGAGGAAGGACAGCCTGAGACTTCCCTCCAGGTGCTCTGTCAGGCAGAAAGGTAACAATTGTAGGAAATTCCTTCCCTGCCACCAGCTCACAAGCTCAACAAACAATCCCTTTGTGGAGAGACTAGGGTCATCCCTCTAGTTTATTATTTTTCTTCATTAACTACTTGGAATTTGTTGAGCAGTTCCTTTCTCGAGGGATTAGGGAGTGGTGATCTGTTTTTCTCTTCCTGAACCTCTTCAAGCCTTTCTAAGAAAACAAAAAAAGATGACATAGAAAACATCCCAGAAGTCCCGTGTCACCATCTGTGACTTAAAATTTGTTGAGCAGTTCCTTTCTCGAGGGATGAGGGAGTGGTGATCTTTTTTTCTCTTCCTGAACCTCTTCAAGCCTTTCTAAGAAAACAAAAAAAGATGACATAGAAAACATCCCAGAAACAGTCCCGTGTCACCATCCGTGACTTAATTTGTTCTGCCAGAGCATAAGACGAAATCCCCCCTGTGTACATGCTAAGCTTGTGTGACTGCTTTTGTTTCAGTTGTTGACGTTCTGGGCCCTTCATTCCAGGGAGGCTAAAAGGCCAAAGGCAACTCAGTTGTGTGAGCAACACTTGACTGTACTGTTCTGGTAGAGGTGTGTTTCCTTAGCAAGTGTCGCCCTTCCGTCTGAGAAGCGAAGCGCGCTGCGTTATCCTTTCATGTGCAGCGTACTGACTGATGCTCAGCCCTGCCCTGGTGTCAGAGTTTCCTGATTTATGAGGTTGCAGCAGAGGCTGCTGACTGTAGCTGCCCGTAAAGAGCATATAAAAAGTGACTGGCTTTGACAGATGTGACCTGGTGTCAACATTTTTTCAGTTCTTGGTTTTCAGAACTTGCATTTCTTCCGCCAAACAGTGGGAAGATGGTGTTCCGCTAAATTCCCCATGGCATGGCATGTTCTTTGCTGCTGTTGATCACTGTTGCAGTTTAATAGCTTCATGTTTATCAGGTTTGGCAGTCCTAAACCCATATGGTGTATGCCTTGCCTCCTGTAGCACACACTTCCAAGAGGCTTGTTCAGGCTGGCATATGTTCTTACACCCACTCATTCATTTAAAATCCATTAGGGCAGTGTGCCTTTGGTTAAGGTCATGAGTAGGGTGTGGAACAGCCTTGTCTTTAACTTCTAGCTCCACCTCACTTTCGGAAGATCAGGTCATCAGTTTTGCTGGTCTCCTTACTTTTGCCTCTCCCTTCAGGTCTTTTCTTCCTTGCCTTTATAGTAGTGTCATTTTTGGACTGAGTTGCAGTGAGGACCCACATACCTGAAATAGGTCTCTGCCAGCTGAGAGTGGATCAAACAGGTCTGGGCAAGGAAGGGTGTCTCTGTGGACACGGTGCAGGCTGGAATGTGGATGTAGTTGCTTGAGCCAAGACTAGCTCTTGAGGTGAAGGTTTTATTTCTTTCCTGTAAGCAAGCTGGGAGCGTGTTAGTGTGGAGTAGCATTGTGTTTAAGAAAATAATTTGGTTTTGTTGCCTTTCGTCTGTTTCTAAGAAAAGATACTCCTGTTAAATTAAAATAGAGGCTGGATGTGTGGTCGGAGCAGTTTGCTACCAAAGAGAGAAGGAAAAAAGCAACCTTTTTTTTTTTTCTTTACCTAGGAAGGGGTTTCTTCCTAGAAAATGAAGGGAACTTGAGTTCTTGAGTTGGCAGTTCATCCATACATATCTGCCTGGTCTGAAGAAGTACTTAACTTTTACATAACTACTATGAATATATTTAGGAAGCTGGCAAGCTGCAGTGGACTGTGTGTTTTTCATTATGTCGATGATTTTAAATTTGTTGAAAACAGGCTTCTTTTATGGGTGGTGTAATTCCTTTTAAGTTGTCCTTCAGAAACGCCCAGAAGGGAGGGGAGACATGACAGAGAGGCAGATTGTGCTGTGCCTAACTCCAGGCAGGATACTGGTGTGCCTTAAGGAACAACACGTGGCACAAAGCAAAATCTGGAGGTTCACCAGCCCCTGCTAGGTTCAGATTGGTGAGACCCTGGGATTTACAGCGCCGGTGTGATGGAGGCAGCATGTGAAGTCATTAGTTCGCTTGGTCTTGGTTTTGCTGCTGTAGCTACTGAATGCATAATTACCTGATTAATTCAGAGATTTTCATCTTCAGACCCCCTTGCAAACACTTATTAATTGCATGTGTAGATTTATAATTTGTAAAATTAGAAGGCATAATTATGATGCCATAATTTGGTCGCTCTATGCAATTGAATCATTTCTGATTTCTTACCACAAATCTAGCATTTTGTTCCCCTTACTTTAAAAATATACGCCTTATTTTAGGAATTTGTTTTCTAGCCCCGTTCTCCAGTCATTAAAATTTCTCAAAACATTGTTGGGCTTGTTGCTTATAGGAAAATCAGGCTGGACTTAACCGTCACTTTTTAAAAATCAAATGAGCAGAGCTCTTGGAACTGCCTCAGCACAGAGCATGTTCTCTAGTTCGTAGATGCTGCTCTTCCATTTGTTTTTTAACATCCTGTTTTTATAAATAAGAAAACTGTGTTGTGCCACTCGTGTTTACATGGGTGCCAAGTAACTTGCCTCTTCCCTTGTTCCAAAATTTTGTCACATATGTCAAAGGTCTTTTTACCCTTTTTGGCTTATTTATGGCTTAGACTTCTGCCTGGTTGAACGCTTGGCAGGCTTCTCCATCACCATTGTCAGCATCATAATACGCAGAAGGGTATTTCTGTTCAGGGAGCATAACCTACGCTCTTTTGTTCCTCATCTTGCTTGGCCTCGCTGGGACACACGTTACTCTCTCATGTCACTCGCCAAATCTTGGTGAACAAAATACAGAGCAAGTACAGAAACAGCCTCCATGGACATGTTTCTCTCTTCCCTGGACGAATCTTCATGAAGTCTTCTGAACTAGAGTTTAGGAGCATTCAGGATTCACCAGTCTGCCCTTAAGCATCTCAGGTCAGATGCTTGAAATGTTTCCACTCTCCCAGTTAGTACAAGGCTGCTGGTCGCTCTGGATTTCCCTCTCTCCCTCAGAAATAGACCTCTTTAGTATTAAACCTTTTATATTTGAGCAATCACTGTCCTCTAACGCTGATGTTTTCAGAAATAGAATGACTTGGTAGTAAGGCTTGCTACTAAAATGGTGTTGGATTTAGTTTGTGCTTAAGTTTAGCAGTTGTGTATATAAACATGGATTTGGGTCAGTCTTTCCCCTTCTCCCTCCTCCACCCCTCTACCCTGGTCCTGTCTGTAGGAAGTCCTTTACCACTGGGGGACACTGTTTGACAGTTCTTAACACTTGCAACTGTGAAGTCCTGAAGAAACTGTCGTCTGACCCTTTAAACTTCTGGAACTGTGAAGTCCTGAAGAAACTGTCTGACCCTTTAGACTTCTGATTTTGAATCGAGGCTCTGTTTTCATGTGAAATCCCATATTTTAATGTAGTTAAATGTGCTTGAACCAAACCTGCCATGATGTTTAATTTAGCTGTCCAAACTGACCAGTGTAGAACACCGATGGTGCACTATAGCTGCAGGGAATATAAACTAATTTTATTTGCTTTTCTAATCTTAAAATTGCTTTAAAAAACCACATCATCTCAGAATCGCAGGTGGATCGCTGTTGACCCATGTATAGATAAATTGCTAGTTACCTTTTGGGATTAATCTAGTTGCAAACTGTGCTGTAGAGTGCATTTCCTAGGAGGCATAATTTCAATTATCTTCTGAAAGTCATGCTTACTGTCGTGTAATAATTGCCTGTGTAATGTATTGGTGAAAGCCAGGTATCTATTCAGTTTCATGCCTTTGCTAGTCGTGATTTATTTCTTTCAAATGAATGACATGAGATGGGGTGGAGGGGAGGGGGGTGTGAGTGCACGACATGCTGTTGATCTGCAGGCAAAAAGCGATAGTTACTCAGGGCCTTTTTGATGAGAGGTGCCCAAAGCAGTGGGTCTTCCCCTTGCCATCTGAAGGGTTTTCCACATCCCTCAACCCTGGCTAGAGATTTCAGTAGTCAAAAGGACCCGAGCAAAATGAGTATGGAGAATCCTTAATAAACATGCAGGGCTTTTGGGGAAGAGAAGTGATGTGAGATGCACAGTTGGCTTTATCTGCTGTTAGTCTGAGATTAGAACCATGGTGTTAGAGTGGGTTAAGCATAGACCAGGATTTAGGGAAGATGGGCATTGTGGACAGTGTGCTAGTCTTCATCCCTCGTCTTTCTGCCTTTTCCACTGCCTGTATTAAAAATAAGATGCTAAGTAGTTCGTGGCAGGAAATGTCTATATCCAAGTTTTGCCTTTATCCTTCAAGTGAGCAGCGCCCTTGTTTCTGAGAGAAGTCTATGTGGTCTGTCAGTCTTTCAGCAGTCGTGCAACTAATGAAGCCATTAACTGATGATGCCCAGGGTAAGGAGTTAAAGCTGCTGGGAGTTAAACTCCTCTGATATAGGATGGACAGAAGTTTTTCAGTCTTGCTGCTTCATTTTCACTGCTTGGGTCTGAAGATTTTGAAGTGCGTGACAAGGAGCAGCAAGATTGGCCTTGCAGAAGCTTGTGATGGTGCTAAGATGTTCTTCTCTTGTATGTGTGTGAGCTGGAGCACCCAGGAATGAAATAACCTTCCTCAGATCAGTAAGGCTGGAGCCATAAACAGAAGCCAAAATCCTGGAAGGCTTTAAAAGTCCAGTGGTCTTAATTGTGTTTGAAGAACAGTAGTGTAGTAAATAACCTGGTAACAGGATGATATTCGACGTGTGATCCCTGTGGCACAGTAGGTACATGCTGCCCTAAACACATTTGATTTTGAGGCAGGTGAAGGCACTCTACTCTTCTGATCTAGAAGCAGAACTCTTGTAGGTGGGAAGTGACAGCCTGTTTTGAAGAAAGCATGAGGGGCTGGGAGGCACTGCAGCCATCAGGACCTCCTGGCCTTTCCCATCTCCCTCTCCAGACAGTCTGGCTGTGTTTTGCTGTGATCCAAACCCCATCATTCCTTTCAGTCCTGAAGGGCTCTGGGGAGACCTTATAGCACCTTCCAGTACCTGAAGGGGCTACAAGGAAGCTGGGGGAGACTTTTTACAAGGGCCTGTAGTGACAGGACAGGGGGTAACGGGTTTAAATTGACAGTGGGGAGGTTTAGATTAGATATCAGGAAGAAGTTCTTCATGGAGAGGGTGGTGAGGCACTGGAACAGGTTACCCAGAGAAGCTATGGATGCCCCATCCCTGGAAGTGTTCAAGGCCAGGCTGGATGAGGCTTGTAGCAACCTGGTCTAGGGGAAGGTGTCCCTGCCCATGGCAGGGGGGTTGGAACTGGGTGATCTTTAAGGTCCCTTGCAACCCAAACCATTCTGTGATTCTAAGATGGTGTGAATAAGAGCCAAAATCCTTGGACAGTGGCTGGCCTGACCATTAGGCTGGGAAGAGTGTTTTGTGGTCTGTTTTCAGGAACTCTTACTTTGCATTAAAGGGTGAACTGTGGGAAGTTATTAATGATATCTATAATCAAGGATTAATCAAGTCAGTCTCTTTAGTCAAGTGCCTCTTACTGCACTGAGAGCACGTAGATAAAACCAATAGTAGCAGTGAGCTTTTGTGTGCAACCAGTGCCGAGATGGTGCTGGAAATCACACTCTGCATTGAAGTAGCTCTTTGGCTTTCCACCCGAGCTGGCTGAGAAGAGGCGGTGCTGGTCATGAAACTTGGTCTGAGCAGAGACATGCTGAAGAATTCTTATTCTGATTCCTCTTGAAATGGGAAGGGGGAGAATGAAACCATATTGCTTCTCCAAGAATGCCTTTGGGTTACTTGTAACAAACCGCAAGTCTACACGGTAGTTTAAAGAGCTAAAAATGTAAGTCTTAAAAAATAGCGTTTGTTGGTTACAGTATGGCTCTGAACAGCTGTTGAAGCCTTTTCGAGAATCAGGAGGTATTCGGTCTTGGAGCTAATACTTCTCTGGAACATATTAAATCAAGTTTTTATTAAGGCAAAAAGGAAATCACGTGAATTTAGCTTTAATGTAACTTTTGGATCCTGGACTAGTCCATTATTTTGGTGGTGATTGGTATTTTTGGGCATTTATTTATCTGTGTTTTAAGAGGCCTCAACTTTACCTCTTCTTTCCCAGCTGGAAATAATTGTGGGAATCATTTGAAGGGTGAGAATGCCGTATATAGGCATAATACTATAAATATATGGTGTCTCACAATATTTTTCATACTCAAGATTCCATATGTAAAGGGAGATTTCTGGTATGAGGAATACCAGATAGAAAATAAATGCAATTCCCCAAATGCCATATAAGCACAAGGATTTTTTTGGCAGGAACTTCCCTTTCTTGCGGAAGCCATTGAAACCCTGTTGTAGCAAAAGCTCTGGCAGCTGCTGAATTCTTAACCTGATGTTAAGAATTGCATGGCAGGGGGGTTGGAACTAGATGATCTTTAAGGCCCAGTCCAACCCAAACCATTCTATGATTCTATGTTGTTAGGATCTGTTTGGAATCTGTTGAAACACTACTGGCTGTCTGTAGTGTTCTTTGCGCATGTGTTTCCATTGTTACTGCCATTAAGGGGCTTCTGCTGAAAAAGCCCTCTATAGGTAGAAATAAAAATAAGTAACATTGGAAGCAAACATGCCTGTTGGACGTGTTCCCCCAAACATAACTTGCGTGCTTCTGGCACACCCCGGTTCAGTTCTATCTATCCTGTATGATCAGTGTGGAGGGTCTCTTCTCCCTGAATTTACTTGAGTTCCAAGGAAAATAAACAAGAGAATTGCAAGCCTGTGACCCACTTGGTCTTGGGTCTCCAAGCGTGAGGTACCAGTACGGTGCTTCTCCATTGCTTCAGGAACTTATTTGTATCTGCAAACATTAAACTTCTATCCAGGAGGATACTTGAAGTTATTTTTATACAGAGACATTATTTTTGTCTGGTGGGATATTAGAATTGCTTTGCAGTTCTGTTTGAGGAGTTAAAATTCCTCTTCCATGCAGGATCCCCAGTTTATTCTTCCTGGATGAAAATCCCCATGTACGTAAGAAGTGATGGACAGAGTCTGTGAGAGTTAGGCAGGAGAAGATAAGGTTGATAAATGCTTTTGTGCTGCTTGTGCAGTAACAGCTAATTCAGCAAATGCACAGGGGAAGCACTTGCCGAGGTAGTGGGTGTATTAAACTTGAGCCAAGCTCAGCTGGAACATCCCCCAGCTCCAAATCTCTTTGTTTTGGGAACAGGGAAACACAGAAATGGGTTGTGCATTCTCAGTTGATCATGTAACAGAAGATGGTTAAGAGGAGCCTCTCGGATGCGCTTAAGGCAGTGTATTCCTGCTAAGTGGTTATTTGGATTCCTGTCCCACTGTTGCACCTAGTGATGATCTGAAAGCAGCTTTATGGGTCGTGACTTGTGGTGAGCACTAGAGACTCGTGGAATTAATATTTTTGTAATTGTTATTGCTTGAACATTGATTAAACTTTGTTTAAGGGCTTTTAAGGGATTCTGTCAGGGAGCTTGACTGGTTTGTTGGTGTGAGCCTGAATGAAACACTGGGGCTACACTGCCAGCTCTGTTCCTGTCTGCCACTGCGTGGTGAATCCTTTGTGCCTTAGTTTCCTTTTTACATGAAACTTGCCTGTACTTTTGTAAATGTTTGCTTTGAAAGGGTGTGGGTAGAAATCACGGTATCTTAATTGCACTGTTTGTGTATAATATTCCACAGTGTCTCCGCAGGACTGGGTTGGTGGCCTCCAGCCAGGCTGAGGTTTGCAAAGGCTGTCAGAGGATTCACTGAGTGGGAACTGGGTGCTCTTATTTCCCTGGCTCTGGTTGGAAATCCTAGCTGAAACCATTTACAGCTTAATCACACGCAGAAAGCGTCTTCAGTTCCCAAGGGAGTTTTATTCATTCAAGTTTGCTGCTGGTAGAGTTCATGTTACATGAGGAAACCACAATTCCTGACCTTTGAGTTGAATACATGCTTTTAAAAATAGGGATGGGACAGAAGAAAGCAGAATAAATAGACTTCGTTTTAAGGGCTTGCCAAAAGCAGATCTACATACTGCAAAATTCACATCAAACCTTTTGAGAAGTGACAGAAGCAAGTTGTTTTTCAGGGCCTCGTGTTAGAAAAATAGTACATCGTTCACGACAGGCAGTTGAAGGTAATTCTGCGTTTTTCATCCTCGCCTAAGCAAACACGAGGCTGGTCTTGAAGAAGCAGCAGGTTATTTTCGGATTTACTTTAATGGGGAGCTGTTGGTGATAAATGCCTTCCAGAAGACTCGCAGCCCCATCGGTGTAACAGAACTGATAGAGGAGTATAGAAAAACATTTAGGGAACAGGTTTATTTTGGGTGGAGGCTGGAAATGTCATGATTGAGTTGGTTTAATTGTGATAAGCCTGACATCAACACTGAGGAAGTATGAATTGTGTTCTTATGTAAAAAACAAAACAGAGGAGAACTGTAGCTGGTTTACTCATTGTTTATTGTAAAGAGAACAGACTTCCGCGCCCTTTTTATTAGTGGCGTGGTGCTGCATGTTCTGCACTGAGAAGTATGCTGTGGTTTGGGGGTTGGAGGGTGTTTTTTATGACATGCAATTGAACAGCGGGGGAATTGAGGTACGAGTTCAGCGGAGGTGGGCTGGAGGCCGGGGTCTGGGTGCTGTGTCAGAGGCTGAGGGACCTGGGCTGGCTCAGCCCCGAGCAGAGGCAGGGTTGGGGTGCCCTAGCAGCAGCCCCCCATGCCTGGGAGGAATTTACCGAGAGGACGGAGCCAGGCTCTTCACCGTGATGCATGGCCGGAGGGTGAGAGGCGATAGGTGTGGGTTGAAACAAGGGGTTCGTATGGGCGTAAGGAAACACTCACCATGAAGTCAGGCGAGCAGAGCTGCCCACAGGGGCTGTACATCCGTGGAGAGCGTCAGGACCTTACTGGGTAAAGTCCTGAGCAACTTCTCATCTCACACCTGTTTCTGCCCTCAGCAGGTTGGGTTAGAAAACTTCCAAATTTCTTCTGACCTCAATTTTCCTATGATCCGGTATATTTTGCCATGTGTGGTGATAGTTGGTTGCTTGATTGAAGCAAGGAGGACTCTGGAGGTGGTGGGAGAAGTGTTTTTATTGCACGATCGACATCAGTGAGAGGTTTGTGGCACGTACAGCCGCGTACTTACGTAGTTGTGAACTGCGGGCAGCTTTTATGCTCACTTCAGCGGTCCCTGTGAGAACCAACACCCTCACGGAGTTCAAAAAACACTGCACACAAACTTGCCTTGACAAACTGGTGTGGGGGCCACCCCGAAGCTGTTTCTCATGGGATTTGCTCCGTAGAAGCTTGGTGTGTGAGATGTAGCACCCGTCAAACACAACTTGCATCATCCAGGCTTGGGGAGGAATGGCTGG
>NW_010264961.1:0-396 GCF_000690775.1 Eurypyga helias | reverse complement strand
GAAGGAAGAAAGAAAAAGGAAGGAAAGATGATAGAGATGAGCAGCGCTCACCGATGTCACCTGCAGTCAGTGGAGGGAGTTGGTCGCTAGCAGCCTCACGCCTGGTCAGAGTACCGCGCTCGGAGCTGATATCTGTAATTAGCGGTGATGCCCCGTAATTAGCACTGATGACTCTGTCTTTGATGGTCGCGGCGCCCGAGTGAGAATAGTGAGATGGCAGCGGGGTAGAGAAGAAAGAAGGATGGAAAGGGAGAGGAAAGGAGAGTAAAGAATGTTGAGCGCAGGACATGAAGAAAGGGAAAAGTAAAAGGAGGAGATGGAAGAAACGAAAGAAGAAAGAGAAGGAAGAAAGAGAAGAAATTAGACAAGAAGACATGCAGGAAAGAGAAAGAAAGA
>NW_010264960.1:380-13381 GCF_000690775.1 Eurypyga helias | reverse complement strand
GGTGTTAAGGTCATCGCTGCTGCCATGACGTCACTGTGGTAAGCAGCAAGGTGGCCATCTGCGCTTAGGCCTCGCCACGCCTTGCCTCCCTCAGTAGCAAAGACACAGCACCAGTGCCTGACCTGGCTCGGGGCCGCAGCTGCGCGGGCTGCCCTGTTTGCCTCAGGGAGCCGGGATTTCCTCAGCTGAACAGGAGGCCTCGTTGCTGGGCATCACCCTGTTGGCATGAGCGCCATACCCTCGTTCCTCCCTGCTGTGGGGTCACCGTCGATGCCTGGTGATGGTGCGTGTCTTTAGCCCACCACCGCCTCGGCTGCATCCATGGGCTGCAGCATGGCTCCCAATGTGGCAACCTGCCTTAGCGAATCTGGCCGTTTGTCTGCCTCGAATGTGCCTGTGCCAGTACGCAGTTATCACGTTCAGTAAGTTCATACTTTGTCACTGTATTTTGTGAGTCTTCACACGCACAATAGCCTCACAGAGCCTTCAGAATGTCTTGGAAGGATGTGTGTAATGCTGCCATTGGTTTTGCTACCATAAACGCTCCATCATATCCCAGCGTGATCGTGTAATGCTGATCCTGTAAGCAGCAGTAATTTTATTCAGCATGCAAAAAAGGCAAGTGATGGAACATAGTAAAGCCATCTACTGCACCATGTTACAGTCTAAATTTAGGTAATCCACGCAACAGTGCTGGCATGTAGAGGGGATGTGTTGCAAGAACATAATCATAGCATAGCTGCTTTCAAATGCAAACATTTGCTAAATGTGATTGTATTATTGCTACATCAGATTATCATTGCCACACTATAATTGTCTTAACATTTCCTGTCCTGTGATGCCACATCACAAATGTTTGGTTTACGTTTACTAGTGTAACATCACCAGAGAAGCTTGGATTGCAGCATTATCACATCACAACGTGGTTGTGGTTATTCCAATCCACAATCACAGAACGAGAACTCACCCTATGACAGCACTGAGGTTTGGTTTCCACCTAATTGAATCGGGACTACACACAGGCAACAAGTGGCCCCTGCTGGATTCAGACTTCCTGTTCACATCAGGATTAAATGAAATACCAAACATTAGTAAGACGGAAATGTATACCATGAAAAAAAAAGGAGAAAATGCATCTTTTTTTCTCAGCAACTGTTGTAGTGGTGCTGCTTTTATTTGCTTTAGTGCACAGAAGTTATGGAGGTGGAGAAGTCTCCTTGACTACTTCTTTCTCACAAATCTTTGTAGTTTCTATCATTGTTTCTACCCACCTGCAGAAATAATCTTCCTTATGGACTCAGTCACATACTGTCTGTTTTAATGAGCTATTCCCTACTGTTGTGGGGAACGATGCCAAGAGTAATGATCTTTAGCTGTTTCTGTAGGAAAGCAGCTTAGCAGGCCATATGTCATATTTCCCAGTAAATGATTGTTTTGAATTGTGTTTATACTGTAGTTTTTATTCATGAGATATTAAAGAAAATAACAGCATCCTGTTAATCAAATTCTGATTTTCAGCATATGATGATACATATCAATCCTATTCTGTTACTTTCTTTAAAACAGATTTTAAGTTCAGTGCAGGGAATTTCTCTCTATTACGGGCAATAAGGCCCTTACTAGTTGACTATTATATCTTAAAATAACCTTAAAATCTTAAGGGTGCAAGGTGACGGTTTGAAGTTTGATTGCCAGAAAAGAGTTTGCATCACCATTCTACCACGCATTTCTAAACACGAAAAGCAAACAGAAGTGGTGAGGCTTAAGCAAAGGTAGAACACTTTCTCCTTGACGGGTAGTACTTGAAGGAGCACTTGAAACTGAGGTCGCACAACTAACTGTGGAACCTGCTGGAAAGACCGGCTCAGTTGTGTGCCCTGCTCAGGACGCTGTGCACAGGCATGTCTGATACTATAGCAAAAACCTTTCCTCCTCCAATCAGCTCTGGCCTGATTCATTTTCAGATTTTATGCTTTTTTTTCAAGAAGTAGTAAATTAGGTTTTCAGCAGAAATTTCCCTGCCTCCTTTTCTACGTTAATATGCTGGTGGTTACACCACGTTTAAAAACCAGAATTTAGACTAATTTCTGGCATTAAATTATGATTTAAAACAAGGAAGAGAGACTGCCATGTGGTGATTATACTGCAAATTTTGGGGTTTAACAGACTATTGGAACAACTAGCCTATGTCCCACCAGATTGATCTGCTGTACTGTATTCACATTTGTATGCAAAGGAATCACTTTGCTAGCCTCAGGGTTTTGACTTTGTGTCGAGAAGAGTAGTGGGTATGATGTGCGTTACATGCAGCCTACCTAAGGTATAGTAAGGCTATGTGTCCGTTGTTTCACTTTAGAATCTGCAATGTTTCATTAACTTCTTAATCTAGATACATAGTTACATGCACCAAAAGGAGTCTGGTTTCCCTAATGATAACCCCAAAACTGATAGGGTTTTTTGGGCCTTTTTTTAAAGGTTTTTTTGGGAGAGGTGTGGGAGTGTTGGTGTTTCAAACCATCCCTGATAGTTTTCTGGAATAGCAACAGATGTTCAGAAGTAACCTGCCAAATTACTCCTTTGATGTTTTAGTTGTATTTTCTCTGAAATATGATTCATGACCCCAGTGAGACATTGGGGGATGCAAATCTCAGTCTTCGAAGCTTGATTTTTTGTAAAATAATTTGGAAATAGTATTTGACATGTTTATTTTTTAATGTCTTTCAAAATCTGCCCAAGATGTGCTGTATATTTTAGCACCTCACTGTGGATCCAGCTTCTTTACAGCATGTTAAACAGCTCCTTTTTGTTTATGGGTTTTCAGACATGCAATATTAACTTGCCTGTCTTACCCTTTTCTCCGATCTCTTCTTCCATTTGACTCTTGACACACAAGCTCTGATCTTACCTGCAACAGACTTCATACCTCATAGAAAATTAGCAAGACTTAGTAACTTCAATACCTGGAATTCTGTCTATACTTTAACAACCTCAGAGACACACTGAGCCATATTTTCAGTCTGTTACACGAAACTGGTGCCATGCTTCAGCCCACTTATGCGGACAGAAGAAACAAAATTATGGCTTGGTACTATTTGCAGACTGATGAAAAAACCCACAGAGGTGGTCTGTTTACTATAGTCTGGCACAGCTCATGTGTGGCTGGCTCACACCTCTTCAAAACAAAAGTTTTGTCTTAATGAGCTATTGTTTACTCATTTTTTTCAGGGTCCTTCACATTCTTGAGATATTACAACACCTAAGCCAGAGGACTACTAGGTTTTCCTGCTTTTGTTCGTATAAACACTTGTTCCTTACAAGAATGTACACTTACTCCTACCACCATATTTCTAAATTCAAGCATTAAAACTCATAAATATATGAAATAAATGTTGACTTTTTCATGTGCCCTCTTCCTTCTGAGCATTTTAGCATCCATTCTTCATCCTCACAACCTTTGTCATAATTTCAAGGGCTAAAAGCTTGTTTCAGAATAAAAAAAAAAAAAAGAGGAAGATTCTTATACAATCCATTGATTTCAGCACTGTGGTCTCTAAGAACACCAATTCATATTCTGACACTCAATAGGAACTCACAGGAGTTGGCAATCCAATATCTGGCAGCATAACAAAAACAGGAAGAAGAATCTAATGAGGAAAAGGAGGCTAAAGCCAGGAAGTTAAGAAATTCTAAGTACTTCTCTGCAATTTTTTTTCACTTTCTATGGAAGGCTCAGGAGGAAGAATTTCTTTCTTAATCTGGATTAAAACTTAATGGAGGTTAAAGAACTTCCAGAGTTTCTACTTCATTAAAAATATACAGAATTTAATTATTTTTTCAGAGACTGTAAGTCTGAACTTGAAGGAGCCATGGTAAATTTTAACTATGTTTATAAAATTTTGGCGAATGAAATATTTTAAATTAAAAATCTTGAAGGCTACAACCTTCTGCCTGCATTTCTTCAAGATCTGTTGAGGACACGGAGATCCAGGGTGGAGTTTACTGCCTTTTCTTGGAAGGGGGTGTTGCAATTTTGTATGGTCTCTTGGAACTGCATCTTTGAAAAAGACTGATTTGTTTCTTACTAGCAAGGAGAGCTATAGTTCTTATAGTAGAGGTTTTTTCTTCTTATCTGTCTTGCATCCTTATACAAGTGGTGGCAGCTTAACTTGAACAGTGGTATGGGAAAGATAATCTTTCTCTTAGCAGGCTGAAAAAAATCTGTTAAACTGTCAAATCTGTAAGCTAAAAGTTGCACAGAATAGCCAGAGCGAGGCAGTACATATGCAGCTTTGACTTGAAATGAGGGTAAGAATCAGTGAGGAAAAAAAAGGCAACAAGAAGACTTCCTTTGGTAATAAAGAAAGCTTTTCAACCAGCCTTCATCTGCTTTTTTTTAGGGGATAAATAAGCAGAATCAGTTGAACAGAAATAGATAGCTGGAATTGTAAATGTCATTTAAATATTTGAAGAGCTGTTGTTTGTTTGGGTTTTTTTACTAATTAACAGCCACAGACTGTGTTAATTAAATAATATCCCCCTTTAGAAATAGGAAAAACAGTCCTGGAGATTAAATGAGTGGCCAGGGTTACACCCACATGCTAAGTCAGACACAAAGCCACAATTACAAGTGGAGTACTTCACTGGCAGCTTCCTAAAGAGTTTGGTAAGCCACTCAGCACCTCTGGTTATTTTTTCATATCAGTTACACAAAACATTTTAGCTGCTTTCCAAATACCAGGCAAATACAATGCTTAGGACACATATCCTGAAAAGAAGCCATGAAATATTTTAAAACTAGGAGGCTTGGTTCCATTTTCACGTAGTGCTGCTAACTCTAATAAAAGCTTAACAATCCATGGTTTTATTAGAGGATGGTGTAATTTGAATCCATTCCTTTAGAATTCCCAAAGTGACAGGCTGTAATATGACAGTGGGACAGTAATTTTATTTTTTTTTAGCATCTCGTCTTGTAAATATTTCTGTATTGTTCTTTATTCTGAAGTTTTTACTTAATTCTTACACAGTCAAAATTTGACATTGATTTCATACTGATGCCATTAGGCATTTGGAGTAAGGCTCGCGAGGTTAAGCACATGACGGACGTTGTATTTCCCCTGAACATTACACATTTCTGCATTCCTGACAGCTTGAAGATAACATGCTTTCAAGGGTGTGATTAGCTGTAGACAGGAACCATCTTTTATAGAGAAGGAGCAATGCATCTTTTATGTTCACAGCAAGTTATGATTTCTCCATTGTCTACAGCCAATTAGTTAAGTAGTCTATTAATATTCCTTTGATACATATTAATGCTAGTGAAACAACATTTTTGTTGCCAGAGAAAAAGCATGCTATTTTAAAGACAGAGAAAAGCAGGCTATTTCGGACACTTACTGGTATATCAACCAGTAGGTGAGCCTGGCATGTTGTAACTGGGAAAGGTGGGAGGACCCTGTTTAGTTATTAGTACATGTGGAAAGACAGGAAGTACTAAAGGAAGGTTTCCCTCATGTTCTGAGTTCCAGGAAAGTTATTCAGCCAAACACATGAATCACAAAGCAGACTAGAAGGGAGTTTCTGAGTGTGGTGTGAAAATAACCACAGCATTTTAAAAGCCTGAAGAGTCAAACAATTTGGTGCTTTTGTACTGCTGCAGATTTTTCAGGGAAAATAGTGACCCCAGGAATATTGGACAATGCATAGTCTTAGTGCATGAAATGTGAAGTTTATATAAGAGATACCATCTTACTCATCAGCAGCTTTATTTTAAGCCCTGCTCAGCAGGACTTTCATTTTGTGAGCTGTTTGGACAGCAGCTGGTACATTAGAGTTTTACATTAGCTGACATCTTTGCAATCTAAAGGATACTTAACATAATCCTGTAAAATCTATTCTCATAGTTGTGCTCTCACTCTCATTCCATCTTAGTGTGTTGTCTTTCCCCATGTACATTTTCTGTCCATTTCATGTTAAAAAAAGGTCAGTGTATCAACAGCAGTAGAATTAGTCCACAATAATGTTCTGCTGTGATGTGATGTGATCAAAACATATATATAGCATATGCCATAAAATGGATGTGCCATTTCAGTGACTGTAAAAGGCAACAAAAAGGAATCCATAGTAACGTATGTTGGGGGATAAATTCCAGCGCAAATAAGAGAAAAGACAGTGTGTGTTAATTATATACAAAGACAACCTCATATATGATTTAGAATCACTTGGAAATATTTACATTGCATGAGTATGTGATGGATGCCAAGCTGCAACCTAATTCCAGAATCTAGCAATTATCAAGTAGTTTGCCTATTGCCATGAAGTCCCAGGACTTCATCTCTCTGTTTGTGCAGAGGGAACTCTTTTCTATCTTTGTGGATTTTAAATCCCAGTCAGCTCTAAACAAATGACAAAATAATCACGACAGAAGCTAAAAACACCTGTTCCTGAAGATGCCTGGGGAAAAGATTGATGAGAATAAAGGGCAAAATATGGGCACTGTTGAGGTATGGCAGGCTTTGGACACCTGTTCGCAATAGGAAGTGGAGCCAGCTTGCAATGCTTTTCCCTGTCACCCCCCCATCTTCACAGACCATCCCTGGCCCCCCCCAGCCCCTGAGCTCTGATGTAGCTGACTGACCTGCGTGCTCAGGAGCTGTGCAGTTGTGCAACTCAAGCTGGGAGGTACCAGAATGTCACACCGATGAATGCAGGTGCCATAATCACAGAATCATAGAATCACTAGGTTGGAAAAGACCTTAGAGATCATCCAGTCCAACCGTATCTGTCCGCCACTAAACCATATCTCTCAGCACCTCATCCACCCGTCTCTTAAACACATCCAGGGATGGTGACTCCACCACCTCCCTGGGCAGCCTGTTCCAGTGTGTGATAACCCTTTCGGTGAAGAACTTCTTCCTTACATCCAATCTAAACCTCCCCTGGCGCAGCTTGAGTCCATTCCCCCTCGTCCGATCATCTGTCATTAGGGAGAAGAGACCAACACTCACTTCTCCACAACCTCCTTTCAGGTAGTTGTAGGCAGTGATCAGGTCTCCTCTCAGCCTCCTCTTCTCAAGGCTAAACAAGCCCAGTTCCCTCAGTCGCTCAAGGGTCATAAGGGTCATTTGACTCTTTTCTCAGCAGCAAAACTTACTAGGAAGTTTATAAAGCTACTTTTCTTCGCACATTTTATTTCACTCATGAGTGAACTGGCATCCATTGTGGTTTGTATGTTTAGCTGACCTTGGTGGTTGAAATCTTAAGCACGAATGTCATGCTAAATGGATTCTCACCAGGACTGTTGCTACAATCTCTTGGGTTCTAGTGGGATGGATTTAATGAAGGAAAACAAGGGGACCTTAATCTCCACTTCTTCACCATTAGTGGTAGCCAGGAGGTTCTGCATCATGTGATTCATAGTGCGTTCACACAGTCCTTCAGGTCCACTTTTCATGCTGGACTTGCATTGGCTGCTTGATTCTCCTGCAGTTGCCCAAACTACTGCAGCTCCAGAACGATCTGGACTGACTGATCTTCAAGAGGGAGCCCAGAGTTCCAGCCTGCACTTTACTGTGTGTAGTATGTGCCTCTGGGTCTGCAAGTTATGAAATGAGTTTCCTTGAGTCCAAACATATATCTTGACCTTACTGCGTTGCAGTAAATTTGCACTTGAAGCAAAGCTACCACATCTGATACAGGTCCCACCCTCTCCACACTCACTTCAGTGACTTCAGAAATATGATTATTATTTATGTGGATGTCACTGGGAGTGGCATAAATTTTAACTTTTATTGTATATTGCACTACTCTGATATCCATCTGATGTTTATATTTCCCTATCTGGCCACAAACCTGAAAATCAGGGCTATTATAGAATTATTTCAGTTGCACTTCTTGTCCAGTATTACTTCAATGACTTTCACATAAATCTAATGAAACTGAATGTACCCTGCATAGTCATTTGTTATGTTTATTTCCCATGCCATCTCTTTGCTCGCTTGGATGCGTGAGAAGTTGTCTAAACTTTTTTAAAAGGTTGGTTTGCATCATTTTCAGGTGTCCTACAGATCAACACATGGACCAGAGACTGAGAAGCAATGCATGAGATTACAGAGGAGTTTTAACAACTTAATGACAGGCAAAATTGCAGCACTCAACAAAATAAAATCCCCGTCAGTGATTCCTCACCTGCTCCTCCTGCAGGCTGTCCGGTCAGAGAGCCGGACCAAGCTGAGCCTGCCTCCTGCTCAAAGCTGATATGTTACCTAGAGCTCTTTTCCTTCTATGAAAGTAAATTCTATCCTAGAATTCTTCTCTGACCTTTTCAGAGAGTAATCATCCTTTTAGATATGTTGTTTTCTACCATTATTTTAGACTTGATCTTTTAATTGATTCAGAGTCTAAGTTGGGAGTAGCAGCTTGGGGGAGCCAATTATTTTGAATTTCCTTGGGTTTGCTCCCATAATCCTAAAGCTGTGTCATACTTAATTATGTTGATGGCATCATGTAGTGTACAGTTTTTCCTACATAATTCTTTTACTTTTGTCTTGGAAAATGCTAAGCCTGTCATAAATAAGGCCTATATCAAGCCTAGTGTAATTTTACTTAAATATAATGTAACTAAATGTACAGTTTCATCAGGCTCATTTTTCTCCATATTCTAATCGCTGTTCTCTAATGTGTTGTTTGTTGTTTAATATCACCTATTGGTTACATGACTACAAAATCTATAAAAAAAAATAGAAGATATACCACATGTAGAAATGCCAAGCGTGAAAGGATTAGTAAAGGCAGATAAATATATTCATTACAGGATACACTTTGCTGAACTCATGAATTGAATGTCTGCATTTTAGAACTCTGATTTACATCTCGTTAAGTCAATTGAAAGACTCCCCTAAGTGCTCTTTGGATCAGGTCTTTGGTGAAAGAAGGAAATGTTCTTGTGTGTTTCTTTCAGGTTTCTATGTGTTGTATTGACAACTGGATGCAAGGCTGTTGTTCAAGCCAAAGACAGTATCTGTAAGTATGCAGATCAAGCTATTAGTGGGTAATGAAATGCACTCCACAAAGAGAGCTGAAAGATTGCCAGTTTTCCTAGCTTGTCAGTGCACAACTAGGCTCCTTCAGGATTTCAGTAGAACATGCCTAATAAGTAAAAACATATTTGCTGCCTGTGCTAAAAGTATGTCCTAGGTGGTCTCATGCCTAGGACGCAGGAGAGACTCCACAGATGGATGATGTCACTTCAAATCCTTTCTTTGCAAAGTGTATTGTTTACTTAAACATTCCTGAATCTGTATCTCTGACCTTCTGCTTATTTGTAGTTAAATGGTAATAACAGTAGTTTACTTGTCTATTGCTTCAAAGCATCCCTTTTGGTATTTTTAAAGTCTGGAGGTTCTCCACTGAAATACAAGATAAAAATGCAAATGACAGTCATGCTCTTTTTGTAAGTGTTCTGTTGTGGTGCATCTAATTCTTTTTTTCATGTTGTCTTTTTGTTTGTGATATTAGTTGCTAGCTTGATGTTCAGAGGATAAAGGCTAAAATGCCACAAATAATAATTTAAGTTAATCAGTAATTATATTAATTAGCCAATATGAAGGTTCGGCCACTAATGAAAATACAGACTTCTATTTCTTGGCCTCTGTTCAAACATTCTACCTATTGCATTTGGTATTTCTCATTAATATTGAATTCATGAGTTCCCAAAAATGACTTAAAAAAAAAATTCATCATACACAAAATGGAAATGTGAAGTGTAGCCAAAGTTCTCTTGGAACACTAGAAATGCAATCTGCTGTAAGTTACATCTCTTCGTAATAACCTGTATTTTTGTGTAATATTTCAAATATATTACAGTATTGCAGTAATTAGTATAATGCAGTAGTAACTCTCATTAGGAGTGGGTTCTAGCATGCCAGATACTGTACCAGCAAAATAGATAGAGAGGTAATATTTTTTAAAATGTTTAAGCAGCATAGGAATCTGTTCCAATTTATAAGAAAATTTAGGCACTTAGAAACCACCACTTTATTGAAAGCCTGTAATGCATAGTATTTTACCTGTGTAATTCATTTCTAGAATGGAACAATGGTATTTCTTCAAATGTCATTCTGGTTAAAATGTTGCAGTTTAAGTATAGTGTTTGTAGATTTCCATAGACATAATAATGAAATTTAAAATAATCACTGTAATAATGTATCCTTAACTGAGCATAACTGCAAAAGTATGCAAAGCAGCTCTGCAACTGAAGACTCAAATAAGATGACAAAAAAATTGCAATAAAACATTGTCCAGACAGTATTATAATTTTTCATGGCATTAATCTGATCCTAAACTTAAAATTGTATGAAGACTTGAAAAACAATTGTGGTAGATGTGGAACACAGATGGTAGTATGGTGAAACAGCAGATCATACATGTGAGAAACAGTGAATGTGCATTTCATTCAGCTAACATAGACCCAGAAGAGCTCTTTACTTTTGGTATACAATTAGTCCTAATAGTGTGTTGAGTTATAACTTGCTGTCTAGGATTCCCAGCATCTAAGTATTTTTATTAATTTATTTTTAAAAGTACATCTACCAGTAGAATTGAATTTAAATGGTATCTCAACTATTTACAACCCTGGTCAGTGCAGTTGCTTTGACAGAAATCGGTGATATATTTATGACCCAAGTGTCTGTGCTTTGCTCCCACGGAGAACAAATGGACAAAGAAACTTATGCTTATCAGAAAAGTCTGCAGAATTAATCTGTCATTCTTTTCTTGTTCCTGGGAAGCTAAAGCTGACATATCTTCTGTGCTATATAGAATCCTATGGGCCTACGGAAAAGAAAGGGCAAACCAGGTTGTCTTAAGCCTTGTGTTCCGTATGCCTTCGTTGCTTATATACAGCCTGTGCTGAGTTCATTTTAGGAAGCATGGTATTGTCATTTGGATCATCTGGGCATATAAATTACTGTGCCTCAGAAATGCTGCTGGCTTGGAGGTGAGCTTGGCCTTCCTGAAGCCAGGAGGGGAGATAGATGGAAGACAGTTCTGATTCTGTCGTTATCACTGGGCTAAGGAAATGAAGAAAGGCAAAGGTCTGATCAGTTTGTCTAATGATGCTAATGCTACAAGAGTGAGAGAGTATCCGATCATGCTGACACGTTTTGGTTCTTTTGAGTCATCACACACCTGTATCTTGTAAGTAATGTGCACATATGTTATATTCTTTCCTGTGTATATTTGTAATTTTTTTTTCCAAATAGATGTAATTTGTCGACATGTATTAGTGGCAAGATTTTTCTTCTGCTGTTGGTCATAGCTTGCTTATTACAGTAAGTAATATACATTTTCCTTTTTTCCGAAGGTGTCTTTTTGAGGATGATTGTGTTTAAGGATTGTACTTGTGGTTGGTTAAACAATGTTTTCTGGCTTTGGTCTGTCACAGAGAAGGCAGTTAAATGTGCACATGACATGATTATAAGGCAGATAGTTTGGTCAATAAATCATCAGCTTAGTGATTCCTTGGCTGGAGTATTTCTGTGTCTGTTAAATTTGGGGCTTTCTCCAGGTGATGAGAAAAGATTCTTGATGATGCTTGGTACAGGATACTCAGATGTCACTGGCCATTGGTTGCATAATCTCCATAACTACAATCTTCAACCCTTCTTCTTCAACAGGGCCTTTTTTAGTCTTTACATGCATATTTTTGTGGTTCCTATTCACATAGTAACCATTTTTACCTCATTTTGTCTCTGCTTTTAAACTGGTTCAGATGCACTCAGTGCTTTAATAACAAACCTTTCAAGGCATTTCCCTTTATTTTCAGTGAGAAGCTTTAATAAATGCTATATGCTTTTAAGCATTCAAAAGGCTTTGTGGGCTTTGCTTTTTATGTTGTTAATGCAGTTGGTGCAGATTCAGCTAGCTTTCATGTGTAGCAAATTCATCATATATCTATTTTCTGTCTCTCAGCACCTCTGTTAGCTTGATGTTGGGCTCTGACTACATCTTTTTATTTCCATGGTTACAAGTACTCACAAGGGTTCTGTTAACCCCCGAAGGCAGAGTGATTATGCCTTTTTTTGCTATAAGAAGCAGAAAATTAACAAGTTAGACTATATATATGTAAAGAGATTGTTTCTGACATTACAATAAAAACTTCCACAGTTAATTTTCATTCACTCAGAAAGTGTTTGAGTCTTTTGTCATCCTTATGATGATGTCACATTTTTTGTAAAGATGAGTTTCTATTCAAAAACCTGGAGGAGCTTTTTTCCCTTTCCTTTTAATTTTGACTGAAATTTGCAATAGATTTTGAAGACCATCGATTTAGAGCAAACAATGCAGATTGAGATCTATGTTATAACTAAATAATCACTGAAAAGTGTTAGTTATTAGTATGTGTGCTATTGTTTGTTTTTAAAGATTGAAAAAATGGAGGTAAGAAGCATACTAACTTGCTGAAGAACACAGAGGCAGACACATCTAAATCAGACTAAGAATTTCAGATCTCAAAATGCTGTATTTCTTTCTAACAAAAGACTGACAGGAAGCCGTTTCTGACTTTCAGTACTCATCTCTGGCCAAAGCCTAGATTCTTCCCAATAAATGAAGTGCAGAGAGTTGCACCTTCTATGAGTGGGTAAGAGTCATAATAAACCCTTAATAGGAGAAGGCAGCTGGAAAGAGCAGTTTTTCTGAAAGGCTTTCTTTAGATAAGACTAAAGCAGTAGCAGGTTTGAGGATTTTATAAAGAACAGACTTACATATCTGTGATTTGTTATAGCCTCTTGTGATGAAAAGCTCTGAATCAAGGAGAGCTTTCTGGATCTTTCCTGGGCAGAAGAGGTAGTGAGTTGCTGAGGGCAGAGAGTTGAGAAGGAGTGATAAAAGAAAGCTGGAGAAAAGTCTCTAATAGGAAGAGAAAATCTTGTGTACTGAAAAGGTTTTGTACAGTGATAGAAGCATTGACTAGAATTGCAGAAAGTGACCCTGCTAAATAGTGG